>NC_083097.1:107172010-107463702 GCF_949774975.1 Lagenorhynchus albirostris | reverse complement strand
GACTGATTTTTCTCAGCACCCGTTCCAAATGAATCAGGAAGTAGTACCACCCCTAGATATTTCAGTGATGTGAGACAATACGTTATCACTTTCACTATAGTGATTTAAGTTGGGTTTCACTTCAACCAAAATAATTATGAAACAGTTCTTATGTACCAGGCAACATGTTGGATGCTCAAGCAAATAACAATCATCATCTCATAACTGTTGAAAACTGCTACACATCTGGAAGTTTGCTGCATGCCATGTTTAATTTAATCCTCACACTAATCCTGTTACCACATTTATTTTACAGATAAAATAAATACTCAGAGAGGTTTCGGGGCTCTGCTATACTATCATGCTCATTTTAATGACCGGCTAACAACCAGCAGAGCCATGGCTATTCTTCCCACTAACTATATTCTCCTTTCACAAAGTTATCTAGGGTTTAGACTCTTCTAGATACCAAATGAAAGACTAGGTCCTTTATCTGCTCTAGGTTCATTAGACTCATGTGACAAAAATTATTTGATGCAAAGCAGAGTTTCTTAGTACCAGTGTAAACCTCCTTCCCCACTTCTCCAGAAGTACCCGGTTCAACAGAATCCCAAAGGTTGAATTTACCATGGTGCCTTGGGGCGTATATTTAGTCAGTTTCTTAAGGGGATGCAAGGGCAAGTCACACAAGGTAGTGGACCTGTCAGTGATGAAGGCCATAAGTGCAGGAAAAGAGAACACTAAGCATCCCACTGTCCATTACCTAATTAGATTGATACACACAAAGCCCTTGGCAAAAATAATATTTTCGTCTCACAAACTACAAAGAAAAAAGTGAACTAGCCAGTATTTTTTAAAATGTGCTAGCAGAATAAAAAGTTATAAGCATTTTGGTTCACTTACATGTATGTGTTATTTAACACAAATTTAAATAGACTAATCTGCCAAACTTTCAGAAGGAAGGTAATTTTTTTATCATAATTTGTTTATAATAAAATTTAGAAACATAACCTAGTATAAAATGCCAAAACTGTTACATATAATTTTAAGGGCAGCAAAATCCCATTTTCTGAGAATTGGTTCTGGACTATGGTTACTAAACATGATTTTCCTGTAAAAAATGCAAATTGGCAAATTAGGCTCAGCAATTAGAAGGCATAGATCCATTTACATCAATACTACTAAAATATATCACTTCTATTTATAGATCTCACCTGATAAATCCATAATTTTTTTTGCTGATGTAAAGCAATGAATTCTATTGAAGGAAATCCTGCTCACCAGTGTTTTCAGAAGGCAGTTTATTTAAAAAATGATTATGTTCTTTTACTACAATATTTAATTATAGTGAAAGCAGTTGAGATTTTAATCACTTCATTACTCACATTTTAATACTTTTGCAATAAAATGTGATGTTTTTCAAAATGGTAATTAAGAGGAGATACTATGGATAAACAGTAATTCCTATTTATAGATGCTATAGGAAACTGTTAAGGAGTCCACAGTAATGCAGAAATTTCAAGGAAAGGAGAGCCGGACTGCAGGGGTCAGAGATATCAGGAAAAAAAGATAAACAGTAACCTTCCTTGGTTTGAGACAACGTAGTCCCATGAGATTTCCTGCACATCCGTTCACTTCTTCCTCACTACCCTAGTCCAAGGAGCTACCACCACTGTCTCTCACCTAGATGCCCTCACGGTGCTACGGGTGATAGTGAAACTGATCATTCCTTGCTTCCTTCTGAGACCCTCAGTCCGTTCTCAACATGGCGGCCAGAATGATTTTAAATCAGAAGGTACCACTTTTCTCCCTTAAGTAAATCCTCAGCTTCTTTTGTTAAAACACAAATCTTTTTCGTAACCCAACAAGGGCCCACATGATCTGGCCCCTGTTAGCTCTCCAGCTTGTCTGAGGTCCCCCTCTTCCTTGCTTCCTTCACTCTGGCTACACTGGTCACCTTTCCCTTTTAAGTAGGTTTCACTGGTAGGCTCCCTTTTGCATGTTGCTTCTTTTGCCTGGAACACCCTTCTCTGCATTTTTCACATGGCTAACTTAACCAGGTCTCAACCTAAAGGTTACTTCTTTTTTATATATATAAATTTATTTATTTAATTTATTTTTTGGCTGCCTCGGGTCTTCATTGCTGCACGCGGGCTTTCTCTAGTTGCGGTGAGTGGGGTGCCACTCTTCGTTGTGGTGTGCGTGCGGTCTTCTCATTGCGATGGCTTCTCCAGTTGCGGAGCACGGGCTCTAGGCGCCTGGGCTCAGTAGTTGTGGCTCATGGGCTCTAGAGTGCAGGCTCAGTAGTTGTGGCACATGAGCTTAGTTGCTCCACGACATGTAGGACTTCCCAGACCAGTGCTCAAATCCGTGTCCCCTGCATTGGCAGGTGGATTCTTAACCACTGGACCACCAGGGAAGCCCCTAAAGATTACTTCTTTAGAAAGACTTCACTGATTGCTCCACCAAATCCAAATTAGGATCCTTTGGTTATTTTCTCTCATACAAAGCCAATCGAGGGGCAGAACCACCAGGAGGATACTTAGAGCGCCAAACCATAAAGGTCCCTAATATGACACTGGGAATGAGTATTACAGGGTGAAGAAAATATGTATTTACCACAATTTCTCTCAAGGGATAAAATCTTGGTTTTCCTTTTCACTGTAAAACCTGCTCCAGATCATAAATTAATGATTCATCAAATACTTAATGAACTCATTAATGACTACAGAGTCATAATACAGAATTCAATCACAGTATTGCTACTCTCAGTGTTGATCCTGTGTAGCTCTGAACCTCTGATAACTTACTTTTTTTAATTAGAATTAAAATAATATCTGTCCAGCCCATTTCATGGTGTTTCCCAAAGATTAAATTAGGTGGTGAATGTGAAAAGGTGTCTTAATTCTGTAAAACACTTTTTTAGTATTTGTCAACATCATTAACTTGCCCAGTTAATTCCTGCTGAGGTCTCATACATTTCCTCTTGCATGGAGGACTGGAGCTGGGGTTGGAGGGCTATTTCTGTGCTCAATAGTTATCAGTTTACCTTTTGAATTCCCCTGTCACTCAAGTTTATACATAGTCGTTGACAGAGCAATGGTAGGAACCACTCAGAATTTGCCTATTATCTCAAACTGCAGATTCTTTAATAGATACTGACTGCCTCAATGTTTTGTCAAAAATTTTTTTCTTTCATGCTATCCACAGTTACAAAGAATGTCTAATCTCTCGCCACTTTTCTAGGCATGTAAAAGAAAATTAACTCTCTGTATTGTCAATAAGAAATCAGCAAAAGTACATTTTGTAAAACATAATGTGATTAAGATTTTCTTACATTGTTTCAACTGAGGTTAAGACAAAGACTCGATGCCAATGCTGCCGATGCCGCTGTGAGACCGCCACACAACGCATGATGCAGAGAGCCTGCTTCAGGGTCTGCGCATCATCTTCTCTCCTACAGTAAACCCTCCCCAAAGCTTGCACAGTCAAAGCACTCAAGACATTTTCCTTATATTAATCAAGTAAAGGCTTAATAAAATAGAGACCACTACTGTGGGCTTTCATATTAAAAAGATTTAGGTGGGGCTTCTCTGGTGGCGCAGTGGTTGAGAGTCCGCCTGCCGATGCAGGGGACGCAGGTTCGTGCCCCGATCCGGGAGGATCCCATGTGCCACGGAGCGGCTGGGCACGTGAGCCATGGCCGCTGAGCCTGCGCGTCCGGAGCCTGTGCTCCGCAACGGGAGAGGCCGCATCAGTGAGAGGCCCGCGTACCGGAAAAAAAAAAAAAAAAAAAAAAAAAAGATTTAGGTGAACTACTGCCATTTTGAAATCTTATCAAACTCATTTAAATTGGATTCTATCTCTGCTGGAAAAGCTGGGGAAAACAACCCTTGATGATATGTTATTCCTAATGTGGAAAGACCTTACATCTCCCTGGAGGTGAGGGTTACACAGTTACACAATTACCAGACAGGCAGTGAGAGAGCCCTCCGTGGAACAAGAACAGTTTTCAGCATCCTATGGCCACCTTACTACAGGGAAGGATGGAGATGGCATTAGATTAGTACAGACGAGGTATAAGTGGGACCCAGAAAAAGCATCTATATTGGTTGCTTATTTTATGTAGAATAAACTGTTCAAAGACTTTCCTAATATCCGATATTAGGAAAATGTGATACTATGAGTCATCATAGTCATTCATGCCATAAAACTCGCATTTCCCTTTAAAGAGCTACGTTGTGTAAAAAACAACAAGAGCTTTGCTATTTATGTTTAATTAATGTGTACTTTAATGCTGCATGTTTAGAGAACAAGTGTTTCTGCCTATGTTAGGTTAAACTGCCTGACTCATTTTCCCTCTCTCCACTCTTTAACAACACAGGAGATCAAAAACAGGAGGAAAAAAAAGGGGACGGTGTTAAGTTACAGCCTGGGTGTTAATTTCCACAACACTGTTCTCAGGATGGTCTTTAATACCCTGTGAAGATGGTTTTAGACTTCAATGTCCTGTATTCACTGCTTATATATGTTTTACTGAAAATTTGTAAATCGGAGGCATAAGGCACAATGATTAGCTCTCATTTAACCCTCATGGGGCTATTCCCCTTTGTATGTTAAACATAATCGTTTTAAACAGTTGATGAAATTCTCATAAACACTCTTTATTCGTTTCCAAAATTTATTTCCCATTATATTTTGCACTTATTATTATTGCATTATATTTAGCTTCATGATAGCTATTGTGAGACACACCGGAAAACAGACCTCTGGAGACGTTAAGTTGCAGCACTGTCAGAATCAAAGGCCAGACTGTGGTCCCTTCTGCCTTGTACAATTTCTGTGGAAGTAATGTATACCCCCAAAACCTCTTGATATTTACTAAATTCCCTATAGTTGGGTTCACCAGCATTGGTAACACCTACAACCTTTTTTTTTTTTTTTCTGCAAAGAGTGGGAAAAATTTAAAAATTACAAACAAAAACTCAAAGACTTTCCCATTTCTAAAGGGGAAGTTGAGGGTCTCATTATATAAGAGATTATATGTAGAGATTTTCCCATTTCTAAAGGGGGAGTTGAGGGTCTCATTATATAAGAATATACCCCAGAGGAAATCATTCTAACCTGGAACATTCTAGGAGGTATTATGAAGTCTTTCAAGGATTTTGAGAAGTCTTCTCTAGGAATATCCAGGGACATTCTAGTCATTGTTTATGGCTCCCAGTATCTCAAGTTTATGAGTCTACCTCGAGTCAAGTTTATGGTATCTCAAGTTTGAGTCCACCATTATTTAACTTCAAAACTATCCTTTCCCTCGTACACTGTTGGTGGGAATGTAAACTGTACATCCACTGTGGAAAACAGTATGGCGTTTTCTCAAAAAACTAACTATAAAGCTACCATATGACCTAGCAATTCCACTCCTGGGTATATATCCAAAAAAAATGAAAACAACAATTCGAGTAGATATATGCAACACAATGTTCACAGCAGCATTATTTACAATTGCCAAGATATGGAAGCAACCTAAGTGTCCATCAACAGATGAATGGATAAACAAGATGTGATTGATATATATATGTCTGTATATCTATATCTATACATATATATACACAAAAACATACATTGCAATACTACCCAGCCATGAAAAAGGATGAAATTTTGCCATTTTTAATAACATGGAAGGACTTGGAGGGTATCATGCTAAGGGAAGTAAGTTAGAGAAAGACAAAAACTAAATATATCACTTATATGTGGAATCTAAAAAATACAACAATGTAGTGAATGTAACAAAAAAAGAAACAGATTCACAGATATAGATAACAAACTACTGGTTACTTTTTTTGGACTTTCCAAAGAAAACTAAAATAATGGAACAGAAAAATTCTGAAGATACCATTTAAGAAAAATTACTAGGATAAACTGAAAGAACATATCATGTTCCAAGAGGAAATGGCCCAGAATGGTCAAAACAGAGCTATTCTAGCAAACTTAATGGTCTTCCAAGTTAAAGACCCTTTTGAGCAGCCAATCAAAAAAAAAAAAAAAAAAAAGGGGAAAAAAGGACATTTTAGAAGGGGGATGGGAAGCACAGCTCTTTAGTATCCATGGTAAATCCAAATCACTGACAATAACAAGCTAGTACAGGTGGAAATAGATATTCACTAATTTCACAGGTACAGAATTAAACTATTTTCTACATTAATACTATAAATCAAATTGCCAAATCTATCCAGGCCCCATAATGAGGGGAGGTATTTCCAAAAACAAATTCAGCCTTTTAAAGGACAGAAGAAATTTAATCTACTTTCCCAACAAACGAGCTAATTCATTCACACCTATAAAGAATAATCTAGTTAATTACCACCAAACTCCATGTGTCTCACCATTTAGATGCACCCTTCCAAGAGATAGCACACAATTACATAAAATGCATATTGGCAAGACAGTGAGTAAACAATACAAATTTTCTAATTTTATTAAAACCCCAATAATTAGAGAAATAAAAGTCTTCATAACTTTTATGAAGTTGTAGTATATTTTGAAAATATGACACATTTGCTTTCTCATTTTCTAAATATTTATCATAACATGAATTTAGATAATGTTTATCCTTTTCTGATAAGGGAAACAGCATTGGGTAAGGCAAATTAACTGAAGCAAAAAGAAGTATTAAAATTGATTCTAGTTTTGACAAGATTTGATAGAATAAACTTCTGCAGTGTATGTTAGTTATATGTGTGTGTGCATGTGTGTATGCGGGTATTGTATGTGTGTGTGTGTGTGTGTGTGTGTGTGTGTGTGTGTGTGTGTGAGAGAGAGAGAGAGAGAGAGAGAGAGAGAGAGAGAGAAGGAGAGAGAGAAGGAGAGAGAGAAAACAGGTTGTGCTAGCACTCCTTCCTGGTTAAACACAGAAGGCTCCATTACCATGGAAACCATGAAGAAAAGCATTTTTTTTTCTCGTTTATTCTCTTCTCATATTTGGCAGGATATGAAGTAAAAATCAGGTTGCACTGATGTAGTCAAAACAGGATTTCAGTTATGACTGTAAATAATAGTGATAAAAAAGCTCCAATACTGCTAGTTAAGTATTATTACTGTTGGGGCACATTACCAGTGGTGGTACTAAAGGCAGCATTACAGCATCTATATGCACCGAAACCAAGAATTTCTTAGTACGGCACTTAGCCATGATCCCTTAGCTAAGATTATATAGATAATGGTAATATATGCTTATTAGATTTGTGAGTCAGGACAAGATTTGTATGACTAAAGCCATCATCTTAAGCATGTAATAAAGAAAGTATGAGCCCAATACATAAATATAAATATAGGAACAAATAAACAAAGGTCTCGCCTCCAAAGCTTACCACCTTGGCAGATAAATGCGATTATGTGATTGCGTTCATCTATTTGTCAGTCACTTCTATGTGGACATTTGCTGCACACCAAATTCTGGAGATACCACACTGAATGAAACAAGGCTCCGTCTCTTGAGAGTGTTCAACAGAGCTGAGAAAAAAACCCATGTAAATAACTGAAAATACTGTGGTATGGAGGGAAGTTAGATAAAGGTCTGCACAAGAACAAATGTGAGCAAAGACATGCAGCATCTCTGAGCAGGGGTCAGGGGAAGAGGTAAAGGGCTTCCCAGGGGAATGACACAGGCACTTCACCAGCCAACACTAGTTACTGCTTTGGCAAAGGTCAGCAGATTTCATATTTATGAGCTTAGGGTGGCTTCTAGATTCCTAGGCCTCACTCCCAGAATCTCTGATGCTGCGTATCTGGGGAACAGTCTGGGAATTAATAATTTTAATATGCATCTCAGGTGATTCAGACACACGTGGTCCTGGTGGAAAAAGACTGCGAGAAGGGCAGTACGAGAAGTCACGGGGAGGTACAGAAGGCTTTCTTCATGTGAGCAGATTATGAACTTTAATCAACAGGTTGTGGGGCAACCAGAGAAACTTAAAATGGGAAGTAGGGGGTCAAATTTGTGTTTCAGTAAGATCTCTAAGACAACAGTGTGGAGAAAGTATATGTATCTCATTCTTAACATCAATAAACCATGAAAATAAGATGCTATGATATTCTTCAGCAAAATGCTCATTGGAGCTTATTTTCCATTATTTCAAGTGGAAAGAATTATAATGCATAATAAATCAACCCAAATCCCTAACATTTTTCTAAAGCATATTGAAAATATCTACAAACTATTATTTCTGGATGGAACAATATGATTGTGAAACAACAGACCTTGTGAAGAGTACCATGGCTTCTCACAGGACCAGTGATATCAAAGATGCACACACCTGTAGTTGGTACTCAACCTAATGTATCTTTACTAAACTAAAAATTTATAAAAGTTTCCAATACAGAGATCAAGTGAAAATATTCTATGATGCTTTAGTTGCAAAAACCAGAAGGAGTTCTACCAGGAAAAGATGAACCTGATTGTCATCTGTGGGGTAAGTCTGTTTAAGGACTAGCCAGCCTGGACATAGATTAATTAGGTGGAAGTTGCAATAGTCTAACTGAGAAAGGATAGGGGTTTGAGCTAAGGAGAAGGGGAGCCAATTAGGAAGAATGAATAGAGTGGAGAAGCAATGATTAAGAGATATTAAAAAGATAAGATCGACCAGGTAATAATCGTGGAGGATGAGTGAGTACTGGAAGGCAAAGGATGCCCAGGTTTCTGGGCTGAGTGATGGGGTACCTGATGTTACCATTCACAGAGATAAAGAACACGTGAGGAGAGAAGGGAAAAGAAAGACAAGGGCAAAATAAGTTGTCCTAGAATATATGTTAAGGTCTAAAAATATTGCCATGTCGATGGTAACTATAAGAGCAGTTACTCTTCGACACAGATATACAGAACAAACATATGGACGCCAAGGAGGGAAAGCGGGGGTTGGTGGTGGTGGGATGAATTGGGAGATTGGGATTGACATGTATACACTAATATGTATAAAATAAATAACCAAAAACAACCTGCTGTATAAAAAATAAATAAAATTTTAAAAAAGAGCAGTTACTCTTCAAACAAACATGTAAAAATAGTTATTTAAATGGGAATATAACATGTTAGAAAAAAATATTTTCTAGGAGATATATTAGGATAGAGCCACGAAAGGTTGACAAGGCTAGCTGGTAGTTAGGATATCCAATCATTATATAAATAACAAAACTCCAAGAAATCTATTTGACCTAATATAATCATCACAAAATCTTTCATAAGAATATATTCATTCAGAGGAACAGAGCTACAGCAGCATATGCAAAGCACAGGTTGAACCAGAAGCAGAGTACTGCAACAGTGTTTATTATCTCAATTACTAGGACCATTTATTTCATAGTTATTCATTAAGTATGTTAAACAGTTGGAGATAGATGGGTGTTTTAAATGTAAACAGTAACATTTCTGGATACTCATTAAAACACCAGGAGATGTCTATCTAGGTAAGAGACATAGTGATTCATTTAGCAAGTAAGGACTTACCATCTTTCTACTGTTAATATGATTTATTTAAGCATATCAAATCACATTCTCCCTTTAAGGAGGAAAACAAAATAGTTGAGCTAGGAGAAGTGTGTCTATTAAAAAATAACAGCACCTAAAAAATGCACCTCTGCAATCTTCAGTGGCAATTCCCACATGAGATTACCAGGCAGCAGGCACCCAGCTGTAACCCTCAGGCCACTTCACAGGAAACACGGTAGTTGCTACAAAGGAATTGTATATCCTTCAGCCCCATTCTCTCAAGAGTAAGTTTCCTTGTTCAAAGAGGTTTGAAGGGGGTTAGGGTTAGTTTTCTCATCTTCTGGTGATACTGTGAGAGCAAGTGGAAACAAAGCTGTTTTTGTTACTTTCTGAAGTTCTTGTGTTAAATCCACTTAATGTCCTTGTTTAATACCTTATTTTGTATTTAAATGTGCTCCAAAGCTATGTTTCAGTAAGCTTTATACTCTGCAACAAAAGATTGTTTACAGACATTTAAAAAATTGACTTCAGAATGTTAGCATTCAAGATGTCTGAAGGAAACAATAAGTAAGTGTAAACATTGGCCAAGAGAAAGGAATACGAAGTGAGATTTCCTTGAAAAGAGACTTTTTTAAAGCCTGCCAAACTTCCTTGTTGGAGAAAATAAAGATAATAAGGACTTCTCAGGAGATCAGTTCAACCAAGTAAACGTTTTCTCTTTCACTGCTTTCCACTGCCATCAGGATGAGAAAGTCCCCACCCCACCCTTCACCCTAGTGCCTGCAGACAGTAAAAGACCCGCTGGAGAGGCAGTCGGAACGTTAATGACTCAAGAAAGCCTGCGGCAATGGAGAGACTAGCTTGTTAGGGAAACTCAGATTCAAGCAGCAGGAATCTAAATGTGGTGCAGCCACTAGACTCCAGAATATCTGGAGGCAGGCAGCATCCTAAACACAGTACCTTTCACACTCATACCTCCATATCTGCACAGCTGCAACATAAAACACACAAGCAAATGAAGACATGCCAACACTATCCTTTTCCTCAAAGGACTTCAAATACCATAAAGAAACTAGTTTTTTAAAAAAGGAAAACCTACGTAAATCTGGGTTATATCAGTGTTTTTCAACTTGCACGGCTATTGCCCTCATCCTGGTCCTTGCCATGCCTGGATGGTTACAGTAGTCTCCTAAAAGACGCAACTATCTTCAGGCTCTTGCCAGTATCACCTACTCTACACCCCATTTTGAGATTCGGATGTATCTCTTGATCACCCTCCTTCTACCAGCACCTCCTTCCCAATCTCTTCTATTATCTCAAAAGCCTTTAATGGAGGGTCTCCATTGCCTACTAAATAAAATCCAAGCAGAAATCCGAGGTCTAACACACCATTTTAGCCTCATGCCTAATTAATCCTCAGTGTGATCTCTATATTTCAGGCATTCTAGGGCCCTTCCTTTCCTTGAATGTTATTATTATTAACAATCATGTTCTCAAACTGTGGATAAACAAAAACATCAGCTGTGTTGCCCTGCTTTATCTACTCGCTCCAGAAACTATCAGACAATCTATGCACAGCCTTATTTCCTGATTATGTGTCTTTATTTCCGCTTTGAAATGGAAATTTCTTAAGGGTGCTGATAACATCTTTTACAACTTTTTGCCCTTCACAACAGATTAGTAACTGAATAAACAATTAAAACAACATGAAGGGCTTCCCTGGTGGCGCAGTGGTTGAGAGTCTGCCTGCTGATGCAGGGGAGGTGGGTTCGTGCCCCGGTCCGGGAAGATCCCACATGCCGCGGAGCGGCTGGGCCTGTGAGCCATGGCCGCTAAGCCTGCGCGTCCGGAGCCTGTGCTCCGCAACGGGAGAGGCCACAACAGTGAGAGGCCTACGTACCACAAACAAACAGAAAGAAAAAACAACATGAAGAAAAATAAGAAAATGCTGAGTCTTTCACAGTATTTAAAGGTGGTTGGATAGACTCTTAGAACAGTATTTTAAATACAAATTAACACACAGCAACATGATGTATGCTGTTGTCCATGTACTGTACATTAAGAAACACTTGTTGAAAATTCCATTTTATTACTCAAAGTGTAATCCAAGGACATACATCATTGGTATCACCTGGTAGCTTGTCAGAAAGGCAGACTCTGGCTCCACTTCAGACCTACTGAGTCAGAGTCTGTATTTTTAACAAGATTCCTGGATGATTAGTATGACATTAACATTTTAGAGCCACTGGTCATCCAGCACTGTAGGCTAGGGGCCCCCCATTACTGATTATATCTACACAGTATTAAATTCTTTAGAGGCCCCGAACACTAAAAATACACCCTCTTTCTATATGCAACTTAAAATGACTACAATAAAATTTAAAAGTATAAAGCTCTGATTTCTCTTCCACTAATGAATACTCCAATGCCTTTCTTAAAAATACTAAATTCTTTCGTAAGATAGTTTTGAGGATATTTTGCTGATGTGCTACACGTGGGCTTCATCTATCTTTTGGGTAATTCACAGTATTTAGAAAATACAAAATTTTATTAACAGTTTAAATATTGTGAGGTCTAGCCATCAAAATCTGTAGCATAAACTGTTGTTTTCAAACACATGACCCCCAACCTAGATCCTCATAAAGCTTACCACCTTCTGATCCATCTGCCACAACTGGTTCTTTAGCACTTGTTGCCCTCAGCCCGAAGAGCTTCAGGAGCCTCAGAAAACAAACTCTTCAGCCTGACACTGCTTCATCTCTTTCACCTTGTGTCACACTACGAGACCTTGTCCTCTTCCAGACACACATTTTATGCACAGTCCTAACTCTACACCTTAACCCAAATTTCCACTGCTTGGAAAATGTTCCTCCTTGTTTTCTGCTTGTTTGAGCTCAGTCCTGAAGGTTATACACAAGTATAATCCAAGAACATGAAATTCACTGACTACCCTAAAACCCCAATATCCCAAATACCCACCTACTTCCTGCAGTGCTTATATTTACTTTTGGCACTCACATTCCACACACACTAGTGTGTGCAACCATGTGGTTTTTTTTGTCTTTTTGTGTACAATTGGCCCAGTAGACTAAGTTCCATGTATTATGCCTCTGAGATTCCCGTGACCTTTAGGAATACTCTAAAGAGGCAAGGGAGGCGATGAGTATGTGTTATTGATAACACAATGAAGATAAACTAAAAAGAAACAAAGGCATGAATTAATGTATTCTATAGCCAAAGATAAATTATTTGGGGATTATATGAGCAATACCTCCCTCTTTCAATAGAGTTTTAGAGTTGACCACATTTCCAATTTGTAGCTGAGTGTTACAGTGCTTAGGACATAAGTTATTAATTATTGCCTAACTGCAGATCTGATCATACAAAATAAAGATTGTAAGGCTCTTCATTAAGTACTTTAATTTGAAATCTCACCAGAAATACCTGTAGATTAAAAATGCAATTAAAAAGAAATAATTTGTAAACATCATTGGTTTTTTAAAGTCCCATAATATATCCAGAATGTTAATGTAAATTTAAATTGAAACTCAGTATAGTCTTGAATCATGTACAGCATTATTTACTACAGCAGTGACTTTTTAAAAATTAACTTTTATTTTGATTAAAAATAATAATAGTTTTATAAAAGAATGACTATTTAAAATCTCAGCTAATTTCTTAATCTAAATAATGGTGATTTTTGCAAAACCAGACTCTATCATCTCTTTTAAAACTTTAATATAGAGTTATAATATGTGCTGTTGAAATAGAATTCTGAAGTTACGTAATGTTAAATATATACACAAACCATCATCTTCAGATAATGTTCAAATAATATTCCCATAGTCCATCAATTAACTTGATATAATGGTATAAGGTTACTCATATGTCATACAAAATTGCTACACACAAAATAAGATTGAGGTCAGTCACCCTGGTTCCTGGTTGTGGGCACCAGTGGAGCTCAAAGATCACTGGGCTGGCCACTTGCCCCTAGGAGTGGGTTGGGTTGTGGTGTCCTTGCAGTGAGCCGCAGGACCAAAAAAAGCCATTTGGCTGACAAGGTCTTGGTGCTCCAGCCGAGTGTCAGGCCTGTGCCCCTGAGGTAGGAGAGACGAGTTCAGGACACTGGTCCACCAGAGACCTCCCGGCTTCACGTAATATCAAACAACGAAAGCTCTCCCAGAGATCTCCTTCTCAACGCTAAGACCCAACTCCATTCAACAACCAGCAAGCTACACTGCTGGACACTCTATGCCAAATAACTAGCAAGACAGGAAAACAACTCCACCCATTAGCAGAGAGGCTGCCTCAAATCATAATAAGGTCACAGAAACCCCAAAACACACTACCGGATGCAGTCCTGCCCACCAGAAAGAAAAGATCCAGCCTCACCCACCAGAACACAGGCACTAGTCCCTTCCACCACGAAGCCTACACAACCCACTGAACCAACCTTAGCCACTGGGGGCAGACACCAAACACAACGGGAACTACAAACATGCAGCCTGCAAAAAAGAGACACCAGGGTTTCCCTGGTGGCGCAGTGGTTGAGAGCCCGCCTGCCGATGCAAGGGACACGGGTTCGTGCCATGCTCCGGGAAGATCCCACATGCCGCGGAGCGTCTAGGCCCGTCAGCCATGGCTGCTGAGCCTGCACGTCTGGAGCCTGTGCTCCACAACGGGAGAGGCCACAACAGTGAGAGGCCCGCGTACTGCAAAAAAAAAAAAAAAAAAAAAAAAGAAGACCCCCAAAACAATAAGTTAAGCAAAATGAGAAGACAGAAAAACACACAGCAGATAAAGGAGCAAAGTAAAAACCCACCAGACGAAACAAAAAGAAGAGGAAATAGGCAGTCTACCTGAAAAAGAATTCAGAGTAATGAGAGTAAAGATGATCCAAAATCTTGGAAATAGAATGCAGAAAATGCAAGAAACGTTTAACAAGGACCTGCAAGTACTAAAAGGCAAACAAATAATGATGAACAACACAGTAAATGAAGTTAAAATTAACTACAAGGGAACAATAACAGAATAAAAGAGGCAGAAGAACAGATAAGTGACCTAGAATATAAAATAGTGGAAATAACTACTACAGAGCAGAATAAAGAAAAAAAAAAGAAAATAATTGAGGACACTCTTAGAGACCTCTGGAACAACATTAAATACACCAACATTTGAATTATAGGGGTCCCAGAAGAAGAAGAGAAAAAGAAAGGGACTGAGAAAATAATTGAAGAGATTATAGTTGAAAACTTCCCTAATATGGGAAAGGAAATAGTCAAACAAGTCCAGGAAGTGCAGAGAATCCCATACAGGATAAATCCAAGGAGAAACATGCCGAGACACATATTAATCAATCAAATATTAAATACAAAGAAAAAATATTAAAAGAAGCAAGAGAAAAACAACAAATAACATACAAGGGAATCCCCATAAGGTTAACAGCTGATCTTTAAACAGAAATTCTACGAGGCAGAAGGGTGTGGCAAGACATATTTAAAGTGATGAAAGGGAAAAACCTACAACCAAGATTACTCTACCCAGCTAGGATCTCATTCAGATTCCACAGAGAAATTAAAAACATCACAGACAGAAAAGAGCTAAGAGAATTCAGCACCACCAAACAAGCTTTACAACAAATGTTAAAGGAACTCCTCTAAGTACAAAACACAAGACAAGGAAAAGACCTACAATAACAAACCCAAAACAATTAAGAAAATGGTAATAGGAAAATACATATCAATAATTACCTTAAATGTAAATGGATTAAATGTTCCCACCAAAAGACACAGACTGGCTGAATGGATACAAAAACAGGACCCGTATATATGCTGTCTAAGAGACCCACTTCAGACCTAGGGACACATACAGACTGAAAGGGAGGGGATGGAAAAAGATATTCCATGCAGATGGAAATCAAAAGAAAGCTGGAATAGCAAATCACATATCATATAAAATAGACTTTAAAATAAAGACTATTACAAGAGACAAAGAAGGACATTACATAATGATAAAGGAATCAATCCAAGAAGAAGATATAACAATTGTAAATATTTATGCACCCAACAGAGGAGCACCTCAATACATAAGGCAAATGCTAACAGCCATAAAAGGGGAAATCGACACTAATACAATCATAGTAGGGGACTTTAACACCCCACATTCACCAATGGACAGATCATCCAAAATGAAAATAAATAATGAAACACAAGCTTTAAGCTTTAAATGATACATTAAACAAGATGGGCTTAATTGATATTTATAAGTCATTCCATCCAAAACAACAGAATACACTTTCATCTTAGTGCTCATGAAACATTCTCCAGGATAAATGATAGCTTAGGTCAGAAATCAAGCCTTGGCAAATTTAAGAAAATTGAAATCGTATCAAGTATCTTTTCCGACCACAATGCTATGAGACTAGATAACAATTACAGGAAAAAAATCTGTAAAGAAAACAAACACTAGGAGGCTAAACAATACACTACATCAAAACCAAGAGATCACAGAAGAAATCAAAGAGGAAATCAAAAAATACCTAGAAACAAATGACAATGGAAACACGACGACCCAAAACCTATGGGATGCAGCAAAGCAGTTCTAAGAGGGAAGTTTATAGCAATACAATCCTACCTCAAGAAACAAGAAAAATTTCAAATAAACACCTAACCTTAAACCTAAAGCAATTAGAGAAAGAAGAACGAAAAAGTCCCAAAGTTAGGAGAAGGAAAGAAATCATAAAGACCAAATCAGAAATAAATGAAAGAGAAATGAAGGAAATTATATCAAAGATCAAAAAAACTAAAAGCTGTTTCTTTGAGAGATAAATAAAATTGATAAACCATTAGCCAGACTCATCAAGAAAAAAGCGAGAAGACTCAAATCAATAGAATTAGAAATTAAAACAGAGAAGTAACAACTGACACTGCAGAAATACAAAGGAGCATGAGAGATTACTACAAGCAACTCTGTGCCAATAAAATGGACAGCCTGGAAGAAATGGACACATTCTTAGAAAAGCACAACCTTCTGAGACTGAACCAGGAAGAAATAGAAAATATAAACAGACCAATCACAAGCACTGAAATTCAGACTTTGATTAAATATCTTCCAACAAACAAAACCAGGACCAGATGTATTCACAGGTGAATTCTAACAAACATTTAGAGAAGAGCTAACACCTATCCTTCTCAAACTCTTCCAAAATATAGCAGAGGGAGGAAAACTCCCAAACTCATTCTACGAGGTCACCATCACCCTGATACCCAAACCAGACAAAGAGTCACAAAGAAAGTAAACTACAGGCCAATATCACTGATGAACATAGACGCAAAAATCCTCAACAAAATACTAGCAAACAGAATCTGACAACGCATGAAAAGGATCATACAACATGATCAAGTGGCATTTATCCCAGGGATGCAAGCATTCTTCAATATACACAAATCAATCAATGTGATAAACCATATTAACAAATTGAAGCAGGAAGACCATAAGATCATCTCAATAGATGCAGAAAAGGCTTTCGACAAAATTCAACACCCATTTATGATACAATCCCTCCAGAAAGCAGGCACAGAGGGAACTTACCTCAACATAATAAAGGCCGTATATGACAAACCCACAGCCAACATCAGTCTCAATGGTGAAAAACTGAAACCATTTTCTCTAAGATAAGGAACAAGACAAGATTGTCCACTCTCATCACTACTATTCAACATAGTTTTGGAAGTTTTAGCCATAGCAATGAGAGAAGAAAAAGAAATAAAAGGAATCCAAGTCAGAAAAGAAGTAAAGCTGTCACTGTTTGCAAATGACATGATACTATACATAGAGAATCCTAAAGATGCTACCAGAAAACTACTAGAGCTAATCAATGAATTTGGTAAAGTAGCAGGATACAAACTTAATGCACAGAAATCTCTTGCATTCCTTTACACTAATGATGAAAAATCTGAAAGAGAAATTAAGGAAACACTCCCATTTACCACTGCTACAAAAAGAATCAAATACCTAGGAATAAACCTACCAAAGGAGACAAAAGACCTGTATGCAGAAAACTATATGACACTGATGAAAGAAATTAAAGATGATATCAGCAGATGGAGAGATATACCATGTTCTTGGATTGGAAGAATTAACATTGTGAAAATGACTATACTACCCAAAGCAATCTACAGATTCAATCCAATCCCTATCAAACTACCAATGGCATTTTTCACAGAACTAGAACAATAAATTCCACAATTTGTATGGAAACACAAAAGACCCCGAATAGCCAAAGCAATCTTGAGAAAGAAAAACAAAGCTGGAGGAATCAGGCTCCCTGACTTCAGACTATACTACAAAGCTACAATAATCAAGAGTATGGTACTGGCACAAAAACAGAAAGATAGATCAATGGAACAGGACAGAAAGCCCAGAGGTAAACCCACACACATGTGGTCACCTTATCTTTGATAAAGGAGTCAAGAATATACAGTGGAGAAAAGACAGCCGCTTCAATAAGTGGTGCTGGGAAAACTGGACAGCTACATGTAAAAGAATGAAATTAGAACACTCCCTAACTTCATACACAAAAATAAACTCAAAATGGATTAAAGACCTAAATGTAAGGCCTGACACTAAACTCTTAGAGGAAAACATAGGCAGAACACTCTATGATATAAATCACAGCAAGAACCTTTTTGACACACCTCCTAGAAAAATGGAAATAAAAACAAAAATACACAAATGGGACCTAATGAAACTTAAAAGTTTTTGCACAGCAAAGGAAACCATAAACAAGACCAAAAGCCAACACTCAGAATGGGAGAAAATATTTGCAAATGAAGCAACTGACAAAGGATTAATCTCTAAAATATATAAACAGCTCATGCAGCTCAATATTAAAAAAAACAAGCCCAATCCAAAAATGGGCAGAAGACCTAAATAGACATTTCTCCAAAGAAGATATACAGACTGCCAACAAACACATGAAAGGATGCTCAACAACACTAATCATTAGGGAAATACAAATCAAAACTACAATGAGTTATCACCTCACACCAGTTAGAGTGGGCATCATCAGAAAATCTACAAACAACAAATGCTGGAGAGGGTATAGAGAAAAGGGAACCCTCTTGCACTGTTGATGGGAATATAAATTGATACAGCCACTATAGAGAATAGTATGGAGCTTCCTTAAAAACCTAAAAACAGAACTACCATACAACTCAGCAATCCCACTACTGGGCATATACAGAAAGAACCATAATTCAAAAAGAGTCATGTACCACAATGTTCACTGCAGCACTATTTACAATAGCCAGGACATGGGAGCAACCTAAGTGTCCATTGAAAGATCAATGGATAAAGAAGATGTGGCACATATATACAATGGAATATTACTCAGCCATAAAAAGAAACAAAATTGAGTTACTGTAGTGAGGTGGATGGACCTAGAGACTATCAATATAGAGTGAAGTAAGTCAGAAAGAGAAAAACAAATACCATATGCTAACACATATGTATGGAATCCAAAGGAAAAAAATAATTGGTTCTGAAGAACCTAGGGGCAAGACAGGAATAAAGATGCAGACATACAGAATGGACTTGAGGACATGGGGAGGGGGAAGGGTAAGCTGTGACAAAGTGAGAGAATGGCATGGACATATACACTACCAAACGTAAAATAGCTAGTGGGAAGCAGCCGCATAGCACAGAGAGATCAGCTCGGTGCTTTGTGTTCACCTAGAGGGGCGGGATAGGGAGGGTGGGAGGGAGACGCAAGGGTCAGGGGATATGGGGACATATGTATACATATAGTTGATTCACTTTGTTATAAAGCAGAAACTAACACACCATTGTAAAGCAATTATACTCCAATAAAGATGTTAAAAAAAATAAGATTGAGATTATATGAGGATATTAGGTAACAGAAAATAAATTAAAACATGCATAAATATAATTTTAAAGTGACAAGTCTATTCAAGCCTTTCTCATTATCTTCTAGTCTTCAAATTTTTATTTCCCAGTCTCCTAAACAATATTCAAATCACTTTAAAATATTCACATTGAAAATGATTCATATTTAGAGATATGCAAATAAATAACTCAGAATTGCCTCAATCCCCAAATACCAATTTTAAAAACTGGAATATTTTTAGGTCTTCTCATTCTTACCCTAACAAAATTTCATATTTTTGTCTCATTGTATCTCTTCCTTGTTCAAGCATATGTTATTAACAAATAAAAGCAGAAGGAAAAACAGAGAAATATCTGGGTAACTATAGCTTCTATGGTTTACTTACTTTTTACTTTATCCTTTAGTCATTAATAAAGTAAAGTTCCTATTTGCATATCTACTCTAGAGGATTAAAAATTTTCAAAGTAAATAGAACTATGTCACTGACATTCAAATATAGAAAAATTTTAAATATTGCAAAATACAAGCTTATTTAATGAAACAAGTTGCACTATTCATTATCTGCCACTCAGTCAACTTCATACTGTATGGATCAGTTAAGAAAAAAATACAGTTTAAGAAAAGTGGTTGAATGGCCACTATATGGAGAATCCAAAACAAAAAACAACAAAAAACAAGAGACAAATTCCTTCCTATATTTTAGCATTTCAAGAGTTACAGTGTAAGTAAATTAAAGGAAGCTTAAAGATTGCCATATCCAGAGAATGTTCAATTCATCTGGCTTCACATGTTTCAGAACTTATTCCAGGTACAGGCTTCAAATACACAACATTCTCAAAGGAAATACAAAAACAAAACAAAACAAAACAGCTATCCCATCAAACTTTAAATGAATAAATATCCATGTCACATGAGATATTTCAGGCAATTCTAAAATTTCAATAAAAATTGTTGGAAAAACTGGACAGCCACATGCAAAGGAATGAAACTGTACCTCTATCTTACACTGCCCACAAAAATCAACTCAAAATGCATTAAAATTTTAAATTTAAATTCTATAACTGTAAAACTCCTAGCAGAAAATATAGAGAGTAAGGTCCTTGACATCAGTCTTGGCAATGATTTTTTTTGGATTTGACACCAAAAGCAGAAGCAACAAAAGAAAAAATAAACAAGTGGCACTGCATCAAACTAAAAAGTTGCACAGCAAAGGAAACCATCAACACAATGAAAAGGCAACCTATGGAATGGGAGAAACTAGTTGCAAATCATATATCTGATACAGGGCTAATATCCAAAATATATAAAGAATTCACACAGGGCTTCCCTGGTGGCGCAGTGGTTGAGAATCTGCCTGCTAATGCAGGGGACACGGGTTCGAGCCCTGGTCTGGGAAGATCCCACATGCTGCGGAGCAACTAGGCCCGTGAGCCACAACTATGGAGCTGTGCTCCGTAACAAGAGAGGCCGCGATAGTGAGAGGCCCACGCACCGCGATGAAGAGTGGCCCCCGCTTGCCACAACTAGAGAAAGCCCTTGCCCAGAAACGAAGACCCAACACAGCAAAAATAATTAAATTAATAAACTCCTACCCCCAACATCTTCAAAAAAAAAAAAAAAAGAATTCACACAGCACAACAGCAAAAAAAAAAAACCCAAACAATCTAATTTTAAAATGGGCAGAGGATTAAATAGACATTTTTCCGAAGAAGACGTACACATGGGCAACAGGTACATAAAATGGTGCTCCAGATCACTAATCATCAGGAATGTGTAAATCAAAACCACAAGGTATGACCTTACACCCCTTAGAATGACTATTCTCAAAAAGACAAGAGATAACAAGTGATGGTGAGGATGTGGAGAAAAAGGAACTTTTGTGCACTGTTGATGAGAATGTAAATTGGTGCAGCCTGTACAGAAAACAGTATGAAGGCTCCTCAAAAAATTTTAAAAACTACCATATGATACGGCAATCTCAGTTCTGGCAATGCATCCAGTGGAAATTAAAACAGGATCTTGAAGAGATATCTGCACTCCCATGTTCATTAAAAAGCATTATTCACGGGCTTCCCCGGTGGCATGGTTGAGAGTCCGCCTGCCGATGCAGGGGACACGGGTTTGTACCCCGGTCCGGGAAGATCCCACATGCCGCGGAGTGGCTGGGCCCATGAGCCATGGCCGCTGAGCCTGCATGTCCAGAGGCTGTGCTCCGCAACGGGAGAGGCCACAACAGTGAGAGGCCCGCGTACAGCAAAAAAAAAAAAAAAAGCATTATTCACAATAGCCAAGAAATGGAAACAAGCTAAGTCTCCACTGATGAATGAGTGGACAAAGAAAATGTGGTATGTATAAAATGCAATATCATTCAGCCAGGAATATTTCTGAATATTAATCAGAAAGGACATCCTGCTATTTGTCACGACATGGATGGAACTTGAGGGCACTATGCTAAGTGAAATAAGTCAGACAGTAAAACACAAATACTGCATAGTATCACTTATATGTGGAATCTAAAAAAAAAAAAAAAGTGAAATTCATAGAAACAAAGAGTAGAAAAGTGATTGCCAGGGCTGGAGGACAGGGAAATAAGGAGAGGTTGGTAAAAGGGTACAAACTTTTGGCTATAAGATTAACAAGGTCTGAGGATTTAATGTATTACATGGTGACTCTACCTGATAACACTGTATTGTGTAATTGAAATTTGCTAAGAGAGTATAACTTAAATGTTCTCACACACACTCACAAAAAGATGCATATGTGAGGTGATGGACATGTGAATTATCTAGAGGAGGAAACCCTTTCACAACATATATGTATATCAGATCATCATGATGCACTTTTTTTCTTTAATGTATTTTTTTAAGTCTTCATTGAATTTGTTACAATATTGCTTCTGTTTTATGTTTTGGTTTTTTGGCTGTGAGGCATGTGGGATCTTAGCTCCCTGACCAGGGTTTGAACCCATACTCCCTGCATTGGAAGGCAAAAGTCTTAACCACTGGACTACCAGGGAAGTCCTGATGCACACTTTAAATATCTTAAAATTTCATTCATCATTTGTACCTCAAAAAGGCTAAAGAAAAAGGAAAGTGAACAGCTCTCAGTCACATAAGAAATTTTTCTCTGCAACGTGGACCAAGAATAAGATGTTTATAAAGTGTATTTTAGTTTGCTTAAAGACTTACTGAATTTCCTATTTATCAATTTCACTACAGCAAAGTTCTTTGAATCTCATATTTCAGCAGTAAAATGACGGTAGTAGTTGTCAGCAGTCAGCATCACTCTGAACTGGCCACTTTTCAACCATGAGCATTACAGTTATACTGACTGCTGGTAAAACTCTTGCATCCATGTTTTTTGGGGTTAAGTATGAGGTAAATACGAGATTTTATAATAAGTTATCAAAAATACTAATGCTTTTATATCCATTTTCCAACAAGTAAAGGAACAAATCACCCTTAAAAAATAAAAGATACAATAAAATTTGATTCATGACATCTCAAAGGATGATATTTCAAAAAAAAAAAATCTGTGTAGGTCAGAATTAACCTTTGGGTGCTTTAAGGTGCATAAGCCAGCCCTGCCACAGGACATTTAATTTTCCTCCTTATATAAAGTTCAGATAAAATTGGACTGCACTGTCTCAGATTGCCTACAGAAGAACTTTAAAATTCTTCTCCTTTCATTCTTTGGGATGATTTTTCTGTTCTTTCTTATTTTTTAATAAAATATTGTTTTATCCTGTCTGGCTTATCCCTCTCTGCTTTGCATCCTTAGCACATGAGCTAAAGACAGAAGGAAATGGAATCTTCCCCCACCTAGCACTTCTCCCAGAAGGGTGACGGCCACCCACAGTCTAACCTGAGCCACCACCATGAGGCCCCTGAGACAAGGCTTCTGGTAATTTTTTTTTTTTTCAAATCAATTCTCCATTTAGGTTGATCATCTACCAGATGCAAGTGTGAAAGGGTACTGTGACCATATTAAACCCCACAAGGAACTACAAAATATGGCTCTTTGAAAGACTCCTGTCCATCCAAAGGTAAAAGACATCACACATTCCCTTTACATACCAGCAAAGCCGATTACCACATGGCATGTTCCTCATGAAAAACTCATGACCTGAGTAATCATGCTGCTGACCACATTACAGTTTTGAAAACAAGAACCTGGACTGACATGAACATCCTGTCTGGAGTCCTAACAATTCAGTGGGCAACAATCCTAATACAACATTGAAAAGCAGAACATGGTTTCTCACAATACACACAGCTGAGCTTCACTTGTTGCAGCACAGCTTAGAACAAACCAGTCTGAGTAGAAAGTTGTCTGAGTGAAGGGAGAAGAGGAAACTGGGACTGGACACAGGAGATTTAGAAAAAGGGAAGACAGAAAAAGGTAATTCGAAAACATTTATAAAGCTATTTGGGAGCACAACTGTTAGTTTGGAAAGGTGGGCGTATAAATTAAAGTAAGAAGAAGGAAGGAAGGAAGGCACAATACATGTCTCAGGTTCCAACTATTAAAATTTATTTATCTCTTTAGATTCTAATCTGCTCTCAGTGGCTCCTTCATTACAGTATGAGGATCAGGATTTTTTGAAAATGGCTCTGGGAGTGTTCTGGCTGCCTAGACAACGAGCTGGCTGGGATGGGGGGCTCCCCTGTCTCCCGACAGGAGGGGCCAGGCAGGCTTAGTTTCCCATGACTTGCAGCTACCTACAGAGGAAACTGTAATATCTCAGATGCTCTAAGGTCTGAAACACTGGACAGCTGGCACTTCCAGGCTTTTAAACAGCTGGCATCCTAAATTCAGGCTCTCTGGCACCCATCAGCCTGGGTGTCCCCCTCTGACAGCATGTCCCCAGAAGCACCCTAGCCTTGACACATTTCTCTATGGAATAACAGGAGGAAGAGGAGGCCCCATGCTTTCTCTTCTCTTGTTGATCTCTTGTTGATCCTTGTCCCAATAAAGTGTGTTCCTTAACTATGGAGGCTTTACAGAATTTGTCCTGAACCCTGGGCCATAAAAGGCAGAGACCCAGATGGTTCTCATAAGAGACAACAGAGACGCAGAAGGAAGCCACCCTGCGCTACCTTCATATATAGGCAACAGAAAGTCATCCTCCATTGCTAAAAGTCATGGGTTAAAAAGAATAAAACAAGGGCATAGAGAGTAATTCAAATGTAAATATAAGCATTGACTTATATATCAATAACCTAAAGGAAACCAGGCAGAATTTTAACTAACTGTTTTAGCTTTTTTTTGTTTTTTGCCCTTTTTGGTTTACATGGGATTATGTTTGTGGGCTAAATCTCTGAATGTCAGTTGCAGGGATATAGACATTTGTATTCCCCTGACCTAAAAATACAGAAAGCTATTGGTGAGGGCATGTTCAGAAAAAGAGATGCCAATTTTTATGAGCATAAAAATAATCTTCTAAAAATAATATGCTGGGCTTCCCTGGTGGCACAGTGGTTGAGAGTCCGCCTGCCGATGCAGGGGACACGGGTTCGTGCCCCGGTCCGGGAAGATCCCACATGTCACTGAGCGGCTGGGCCCGTGAGCCATGGCTGCTGAGCCTGCGCATCCGGAGCCTGGAGCCTGTGCTCCGCAGCGGGAGAGGCCACAACAGTGAGAGGCCCGCGTACCGCAAAAAAAAAAAAAAAAAAAAAAGATAAAGAATAAAGGAAGGAGGGCAAGCAAGACATAGTCAGTGAGGTCCTGTTTAGCTTAGTTCCCATCCCAGGCCCTTCACCGGATCCTGGTACCAATCTCTGAAACAGGCACAAAACAACAATGCCTAATGTGTTATTGTCAGCATCTCCATCAGCTGGCAATTTCTTCAGTGGCCCACTTACCAAATGTCTTCAGAAAAAGAAAAAAAGAGAATTTTTAAAAATGAATTCCAGAGAGATGCTAATTCAAAAACTTTCTGAATCATGACTATTTCTCAGGTATTATTTTCTTTCTTGTGAGAATGAATTCAACCGCCAAGGAACCTGAAGGCTGAGAGGTGGAACCCTTTGCCTAAATTTGTGAGCACACACATCAAAAATAACCCAGGAAGTGTACCTGGCTTTTACTACAGTCTGTATAATAACGGTCAATCTCTAGGTCACCTAGGTGGGGGGCTGGGAGAGAGAGAGAGAATGAATATGAATACATAATGAATACAGTGAACACATAATTAAAAGGTAGTAGACATAATATATCTGAATATAAATCCATATTAGAAAGATCTTTCAAACTTACAGAAATAACATGAATTTTTAAAATAAAGTGTAAATTGGGGTTGACTTGAAATTTAAAATCAGACATAATTCTAGTCATTAACTCTTGAATTACTGATAGTCGAATAAAGATTATACACCCTCATTCTATCTACCTTGTTATTTGTACCTGTTAGCAAAAGTGGTATTTTTATAGTGCAGCCTTTCAAAAATTTACACCAAAATCTTAAGATGCTTTTAAACTAAGAGATGGAAAAAGAGAGCTAGCATACCCTTATCTCTCATAAAAAGCAACAGAATGTAATATATTTATTATTCTTCATCATTATCTTTGAAAACTAAGTGTCTATTCCTTTACAAAGTCATGAGTTCTTTAAATACAGTGATCATCTTTATGAAAAATGTTTTTTCACCACTGTTCAAAGTTAGCTGTTACTGAGACATAATGATGAAATTCATTACAAGTTTCTTGGCAAGCAAGAGATTTTAGCTTTCTGAATGAACAAAGTGATGCTGTGTAAGAGAGAAATGACAACCAAATAAGCCACAGCCTTAGAAAAACCAGTAGTTCTTACAGCAAATATGAAATGATTTCAAATACAGTCTTCAATGATTTGTACTGATATAAAATGGATTGAGGGTCATTTTTTTCCTTCTTAAGATATATTTACATGCCACTGGGACTTGAGCCTGTGATAAATACACACTCTGAACATATATATTTAAAGTTAATGGATTACATCATATTACTTATTACTTCCCTCCCTTATTCACTCAATAAACATTTCGTAAGAGATTCTTAATAGCAGGTAAGCGCTATGTTTTCTGTTGGGCCCATCACAGGGAGCTGCAGAAAGACAGTGCCTGACCTTGTGGAATTTACAGTCCAGTGAGCATGACAGAAATTACATGAATAATCATGCACAAAGATGGAATTATATTGTGTTCAGTGCTATTAATGGGTGCCCTGAGAGTCCATTGAGAATGAGATCTCAGGGCAGAATCCTTAGAAAAAATTAATAACTACGTATTTTTAAAAACCATTCATGAAGAATATGGTAAAAACTTGAAAAAAGGGGCTAAACAAACTGCCACCTATGGCAGACAAAGCACCAATATTTGTATTGAATGAGGTGTTCCTTCAAATGAGTAAGGAAAGCCTCTTACATAATTTAAAAATGCAAGTGAAAACAGCTTAAGAAGGACCTGCCACTTCTCACTAGTCAGACTAAGAAAATTCAAAAAGACTGATCATAAACAATATTGGTGAGTAGCTGGCATGAAAGGTGCTTTCATAGACTCATGGAAGGCTTGGCAACTGACCTGGAGTAAACTTTGGCAAGATCTATTATCACTGTGAAAGCGCAAGTCCTTTGACCCAACATTTTATTTCAAGAATTCACCCTATAGATATATTTAAACGTGTATATAGAAATATTTTAGTAATATATATTGTAGCATTGTTTTAAAAACAGACTGAAAACTATAAATTATCTTAATGTACATTGATAGACCGATTCAATAAATGAAATTATATACACACAATGAAACACTGCACAGTTGTTTTTAAAAAAGAATCAAATCCTCAGGTACTAATATAGTAAGATCTTAAAGATACATACTTTTAAGTGGGGAAAAGTAACCAACGGTTATAACAGTGAATGTAGTATTCATTCATTCACAAACATTGATGCTGGCATAAGAGTTAAAATGTTTTACTGTTAAGTTACTGCAAATTAAATACTTGATCATTTCTGGGCATGAAGCCAAGGGGTCTGAGGTGGCAAAGAGACTTTCATGTCATTGTACAGCTACTTTTTGTTTGACTTTTTAACTCTATGCATGGATACAAATTTTTCAATGAAAAAAAAAAAAAACTAGCTTGAGAAAAGTCAATTTAAACAAAGAGTAGCATTGCTCCTGGAACTTTATGGTCTGAGAGAAGATGAGGTAGGTATTATATGTTCGTCATATATATGGCATATACTGTCATATAACTGATTTTATATAATAAGTGCAGACTGTCTGGTTTTCTTTTAACTTGTTTAAGAAAAAAAAGTCATCCTCAAGAATGAAACAAAAGAGCTACAAGTTCTTAAATATGCTTTGAGTCATCTGAGAAATTTATCCATCGGTAGACTTCAATCATCAGAAGTTTATGCAAAGATGATTCAAGAAGGAAAAAGAAACTAGCAAACATTTACAAAAGGCACAGTTATGGAGCCAGACACTGGCACTTCACATAGTTTCATTCATTAGTTCAAAAAATTCAGAAGCTGTGCTGTGCACTAGGGGTACTGAAAACAAGTCATATAAGATCTCTACTTTTATAAGTCTTTGAGTATGGTGGAAAAAACACATCATAAACAAGAAAACAAATAAGATTGTTACAGATAGGATAAATGCTATAAAGAAAAGAAAGTAGAACCAATGATATAAAAGCATGTGTGTGTATGTGTGAGTATGTGTGTGTATTGGGGATAGCAGACCTTAGGATTGCTATGTGTTTGGCATTAAGATAATAAGAAATTCTTTGAAACATCCAATCTGGTTTAGAAGGCTTCTTCCTCAGACTTGACCACAGGAAACTTACCTATGATGTTCGTCAAGACAGAACTTGGTTGTGCACTTTTAAAACAAGTTCTAACAATGAACTAGGAAACCAAAAAAAAAAAAAAATCCAGTATACTGATTGGGAGACAGAAACTGTTGCTAGCATTCAGTTCTACAACATTTTAAAATGTAGGGACTTCCCTGGTGGTCCAGTGGCTAAGAATCTGCCTTCCAGTGCAGGGCATGTGGGTTCGATCCCTGGTCGGGGAACTAGATCCCACATGCCATGGGGCAACTAAGCCCGTGCACCACAACCAGAGAGCTGTGTGCCGCAACTAAGACCTGACACAGTCAAAAATAAATAAATATTTTTAAAAAATTTTTAAATCTAAGAAGATGTTAAAATAAACACATCCACACAGCCAAACAACTCCAGGGTTCCAAGAGTCAAAAACACACCGTGTCCAACTGGGCTTCTACAGTTTGTTAAGACATTCACAGGTGGTGTCTGAAATAACACAGCTTCTCAAAAGATGTTATAAGCAAACTATCCCTCAGCTCTAAAGAGGTAACAAAGCAACTGGGCTACACTGGCTGAGTGTATCAATGACATCAGCTTTGAAAGTGAGGCTCCAATGTGACCTAAGGTAATAATATGGACAATAATAACAAAATTTAATCATAATAACAGCAGCTACTATTGTTCAGAACTTCTCAGACACAAAATCATTTAAACGGAAATTACTCTGACAAGGGTTATTACCTTTTTTTTAGGATGGGAAAACTGAGTCTCAGGGAAGTTCAGTATCTTTCTCAAAATAAGGTGGTAAACAAAAAGACAGAACCAGACCTTGAAATGACGTCTGTTTGGTTCTAAGCCCCATGCTCTTTATCTAGAAGTTGAGAGAGGGAAGGGAAGTAAAAGTAGGGAGGGAGAGAAGAGAGTAAAGGAAAAGAAAACAAAATGTCCAAACAAATCCAGAGTTTTCCAACTTGTGAATTGAGAGGGGTTTATTGAATGCAGTGTAAATTTCTTAGTGCACATTCATTGTCTAAGAGGAATAAAGGCAACCTCTATGAATGTGTACTATATTTTTTAATGTACACAGATGCTATGGAACCAGATCATTCATAAAAGGTAGAGTATAGTGGATAACAGGTGCTACAGTCAATGAATGACTAGAACGAGAATCCTGATTCCACCACATATTAAGTTCCATATAATCTTGAGCAAGTCACTTCAACTTTCTGAGCTCAATTTTCTCATATATTAGTATCCAATTCTTAGAGTTGGGATGAAAATTAAGTGGTAATATTTATAAAGCATTTAGAACAGTGTTTTGAGTATCAAAGCACTGAAGAAAAGTTTGTTATTCAAAACACTGGAAACACTGAACTCAGAACACTCAAACACTCAAAATACTGCACAAAATGTTGTTGCTATTTTATTTCTAATAATAATAATAAAGAATATGTGTGGGACTTCTCTGGTGGCACAGTGATTAAGAATTCACCTGCCAGCGCAGGGGACATGGGTTCAAGCACTGGTCCAGGAAGATCCCACATGCCGCGGAGCAGCTAAGCCCATGTGCCACAACTACTGAGCCTGCGCTCTAGAGCCTGCGAGCCACAACTACTGAGCCCATGTGCCACAACTACTGAACCCACGTGCCACAACTACTGAAGCCCGAGCGCCTAGAGCCCGTGCTCCACAACGAGAGAAGCCACAGTAATGAGAAACCCGCGCACTGCAACGAAGAGTAACCCCTAGGTCGCTGCAACTAGAGAAAGCCTGCGTGCGGCAACGAAGACCCAATGCAGTCATAAATAAATAAAATATTTTTAAAAAACAATATGTGTAAGAATTTAAACCTAGAACTACAACTTTAGAGCACAATTTGAAATAACATGGCATGACTGGGGATTTGCTAGGAAATTGCCTCAAACAGGCCAGCATGTTGCAATTAGAAATGGCTTGGTTCTTTTGAACAAAACCTTTAGGCAGATCAGATTTAAAAGCCAAAGCCACAAAAGGTGAAAGTAACTACAAACAGTTGCTCCAGCCATAAAACACAGGATATATTGATGGGACAGGACTCCTGGTTCCAATCCATCTCCTCCGCTTTCAATACTGCCAATAACAGACATCAAGATTGTTCTCCTGCTTTTTTGCCTGGATAACATAAAAATGCAACCCCTTTGAAAATCTAGAGACTATGAAATGTGTTCAAGAACTCAAGACAGCCTTTAAGTTCCAAAGAATGCCAGTTCATTCCCTTCTGTATCTTATGTTGTATCTGTCATTTACTTCATCTCCTTTTTGCAATTAAAAAATAGCAATAACTCGGTGATTTCTGGTTTCTAACTGAAAAGTTTACATAAAATCAAATGTTATTAAAAAAGAAATATGAGTAGGGAAGATATTCTTATTCCTTCTAAAAACCACATTGGCTTAATCAAAGAAATCATTTAGTTGGGAGGCCAAGGTAATGTACTATTGAACTCTAGTCAGATTTTAATTTACTATTATCGTTGTTGTACCTGAAAGGTAAAGAAAGTGTGTGCCTTAGCAAAAAGTGTGTAACACCCTGGAAGAGAATGCTCCCAGGTCTTCAATTTCAGCAAGATGGCTGACACCATCACATGGCTGAATTGCTGGAGGAGCGCTCAGAAAAGAACACTTCAGAGAAAGCTACAAAACAATTAATTAAATAAAAGGTTCTCTCTTCATCCTTGATTGTCTATTTCCAGTTCCTCTTGGACAGAATTAAATGGAGAACAAAGAGTAGTCTGTACTATAAGATGGGTCTGTCTATACACTCTAAACAGAGATAGGGCCCTCACCACAATGCAGCTACCTGGTGAGCTGCAAGAAGCAACATCATCTCCCCTAAAATCCCTGGGACAACACTGTTCCTTGCATTCTTTTTTTAATCTAAGGGCTAACAGTTATCTGCTTCCCTGATTCCCAGTCCAGAACAAGAATCCTCCTCTTCTTCCTCTTCCCCCTCCTCCCCTTACTTCTCTTCTTTCTCTTCTTCCTATTCCTTCATCCAGTGACAGACTGCCCATGCAAGCATATTTTTAATGTATTATCCATGGCTGCTTCCAAGTTACATTATTTATAGAATATGAACTTCATGGCTGTAACAATGGCAACACAATAGATTTAATTATGGTAGAAACTGGTGAAGACTTGACTTTTTAAAAAACTTAGGGAACTTCCCTGGTAGTCCAGTGGCTAAGACTCCGTACTCCCAATGCACAGGGCCTGGGTTCGATCCCTGGTCGGGGAACTAGATCCCATATGCCGCAACTAAGAGTTCGCATGCCACAACTAACAGATTCCCACATGCCTCAACTAAGACCCAAGGCAGCTGAATAAATAAATAAACATACTTTTTAAAAAAGGTGAATCTTCTAAAAAAAGTAAAATAAAAAACTCAGAAGCTTGTTGACCGGACCTCAATGCCTTACTGTTTACCTTTATTACTGTTATATTATCCAAGGAACAAAATCTCGAACATATCAGCACTATCATTATTTTGTAATAAGAAAACAAAGAGTAATTAATGTATGATGAAATTTCACATTTGAGATGCCAAGCATAAATTAGTATAAAAGAGAGCCAGAAATGTTGAGGTTATCCTGATTCCATCTACACTCTCACTTCCCACTTTGAATCTGTCTTCAAATCTTTTATCTCTATCTCCTAAATGTTCTTCAGCAGTCCAAGCTGGCATCATCTTTCACCTGGATTACCACTAAAAAACTCTCTTAATTTGTTTCAACTTCCAGACACATCTTTCTTCCAATTAACTCCCCACCTGCCACTAGATGTTCTTCCTAAGGGCAAATACAATGATGTTATTCCACAACTTAAATACTTTAGTCACCATCCCTGTAATTATATAGACAGAAGACCTGCAACCTCTCAGTCCTTTCTCATGTGACTCACCCCTAATGAGTTCACTTGGTGTCCCCCTGTGATATTTAACCTTGGTGCTCCAACTGTCTGAAATGCCCCTCCTGGCATCCATAAACCTGCTAAAAATAATCCCTCCACCAGGTCTTAGTTTAGGTGTCATCTCCTTGGCAAGGCTATAGTATACATTATGGCCCTTCCTCTGCACATTCACAGCCCTCTGATGTCTTGCTATGGTGCCTTTGTCAATCATGATATAGTCACCTTACTGTTTGTCTATTGATCCTATTTTACTGTAAACTTCTTGATTGCTGCGACTATGGTTTTTTTGTTATTCATTTTGTTGTTCTCATATCTTAACCTAGAGAAGGTACTCAGTTAGTTATTACTAAATGAATTCATGAATGAACAAATGAGTCCAGATATAAATGAATATAAGTGAAAACCACTACTGCATAAACAAATGGAGTTTGACTAGATTAATCCAACTTTGATGTAGATGAGATTGGGATAATATTTCTAGTATTAAGTCAGTTACAACCAAACAGTGAAGTTTAAGGTCTGTAAAATCGAAAGCTTGAGTTAACAATATATTACCTACTCATCTTCAAATATACACATTGCTTCATATTCAATTTCTGTTTGGCCAAGAGGTAAATATTCTGAATCCAATCATACTTTAAACTGGCTGGTAGAAAGGCCACAGAACCAGAAAGCAGTGGATGCATGCACGTGTGCACATACACACACACACACACCACACCCACACACCAATTCAGCCCCTATTCCTGCTGTTTCCCAGCTTCTTGACTTGAACCAAATCACTAAATGTCCCTAAGCCAATTCCATTTATATATTTTTTTAAATTTTCTAATCATGTCCTTCAACTAATTTGAGGATTTCCTACCAGAAATTTTCAGATATTCTTTCACATTATAATCATTTTGTATTTTTGTTAAAAAATTATAACTTTAAGTATGCTCTGTTTTCTTTATACACTTGACAACTCTATGTGTCTATGATATGTTAATTGATTAAAAGTCTCATAAGGTGGAATAAAATAAACATTTTGAAAGTTGATTAAATACTAAGCAATATTTTAGACAAGTGGTCAGCAGACTATGACTCTTGGACTGCCTGTTTTCGTAAATATATTTTTACTGGAATATACCCACATTCATTCATTTATGGATAATGTATGCTGCTTGCACATCACAACAGTGGAGTTGAAGAGTTGCACAAGCCTGAAATATTTGCCATCTGTTCCTTTGCAGGAAAGTTTCCTGAATCCTGCTCTAGGTACTTTACCTATGTTGAGTTATTGAATCACAAAAAAAAAATACTATGAAGTTGGCACTGTGATTATTCCCATTTTATGGATGATAAACTGAGGCACCAACAGGTTAAGTAATCTGTCCAAAGTCACAAAATTACCAAGTGGCAGAGCTAGGATAAAGGCACTTTTTAAACCACTGCCTGTCAAGCTAATTTAATTGAAAGAATCTAAGCAAAGAACTCTATTCAAAATCACTTTTTTGGTTGTTTCTTACTCCGTATGTTATTTTTCACTACAACACATCAATTTTACAAAATTTGATGTGAGAGAGAAAAAAGTTTATATCTGCAAACTCGCAAACCTGGTTGTCACAGTGGTTTTTTTGTTTTGTTTTGTTTTTTGCGTTACGTGGGCCTCTCACTGTTGTGGCCTCTCCCGTTGCGGAGCACAGGCTCCGGACGCGCAGGCCCAACGGCCATGGCTCAGGGGCCCAGCCGCTCCGCGGCATGTGGGATCTTCCCGAACCGCGGCACGAACCCGTGTCCCCTGCATCGGCAGGCGGACTCTCAACCACTGCGCCACCAGGGAAGCCCTATCACAGTGTTTTTAATCCAAGTTAACCTGATGCACTTTAATGAATAATTTACTAGTTTTAAAATTAACAATGGTTTTCTAAATACTGAATAGTAATGTATATATCATAAACAGTAATTATTTATATATAAAAAATATAGTAGTATCCTTCAGAGTCATGCTATATGTTATGGAATCCGGTAAAATCTGCTTGAAAGAATTGCTAATCTTGATGCTTTCTTCCTTCAATGGTATACGTTTTTGAGTTTGCTTCTAAAAGGTGAAGCTTTAAGGCCAAATTATTAGAAAGCATCAGGGTTACCAATTCTTTAAAGTAGATTTTGTTGGATTTCAAAATCTCTTAATGTGTACTTCCTTTCATTCTGGAGGCCTCCCTCACTGGAATGCAGCTGTGTGAAGAAGTATGCCAGATGTGAAACTGCACGGAGAAATTTTCCACGTTGCCCTTCCAGGAGGGCTCATGGGCCCCTCAGATGACGATGGTACAGAAGTTCAGTTTGTAAAGTCCTTCCCTGCTTTAAATTCTGTACCATGGGTTTAAATACTTGCACATTTTCTAAACTCTCGAAGAGTATTTAAAATAATGTAAGTATTACAAAAGATCAGAACTCTCTCTTAAGAAGTCAGTAGCTCCAAATGACTAAATCTTTGACTCGATTAGCCCAATGGTCTCATAAAAGTTAACTGACACACAAGTGGCAATTCTAATAGAATATACATAATGTATTCATTCATTAACATTGACTGAGCATCTACTATGTGCTAGGCTCTGTTCTAGATGCTGGAGATATAGCAGTGAACAAAACTAATAAAAATTCCTGCTGAGTCATCCTTAAAGTTTATCATAATTATACTCCAAATTAGCTGTAAATAAAAAACTCTGCTCTGGATTTTAAAGGAGAATGAAACATATACAGTAAATATGCATTTCTCTCTTTCAAAATCAATATACAAAGAGGAGTAGAAAAGATTTATTATTTGTACAGTTGTTATAAGATGATAACTTCTAATAGGTATGCTTTTCATTCTAGCTTTATATGCCTTATTTGCTAGATTTTTCCTTTGGAATTTTTATAAATGTTCTTATAATGCTAATATTTAATTTTTTTACTCTTGTCAGAAAAGGACTTTTTCATGTGAAAGTTATGACTTTGGGGAGTAAAGGGAAAGATGACATCATTTTTGCCCAACACGATGACAGGAGAGTCAGCCACCAGCCTATTACTTATATGGTGAGGTTACAGACATACTCTGAGGATAGAGTAGACAAAGCATGAAACATGGCGATATAGGAAATTGGACCCCATAGCAGTCTTTCCTTTCTAAAATACAAAATCAACCCTCCCACCCTCCGCATCTGTGGATGTGGAATCAAACCATTTTACATAGGGACTTGAACATCCACTGATTTTGGTATCTGCAAGGGTCCTGGAACCAACCCCCTGCACAGATACCAAGGGATAATGGTTTATGAATTCATGTGCTCTGAAATAGCAGAATCCAACAATGACTAACACCAACAGGAAAAAGAATACTTCTAGATGATGCTATGAAAGTGAATGGGGCCTCACAGCTATCCTTACCACTGCCTGATTCTCTAACAGTATATAAAAATAGGTCTGCTTCTGAAAGGCATCTTGTAAGGAAGATTGGGGAAAATAATGATAACCTTTTGATGAATGATCAAGGTAAGCCTTTTATCAGTAATGTTTTCATCCAGTGTACTCACCTCCTGAGTGAGGGAGAAGGATTAAAAGAATCTAAGAGATCTAGACCCACCCACATGTAAAATGGCTGTGGTATTACTCATCCAAAATCAGGGAACAATATTCCATTATCAGGAGAGCACATTTCCCTGAACAAGAACAGTAACCTGTTTTTAAGCCCTGAGTCCAAATGTCATTTTGAAGCAAATGTCATCCTGTGTATATGTTTTATAAATTAATTTTATTGCATGCCTTTGTTCACTAAAAAAAACACACACACACAGATTATTTCAAAATATTTTAAAATTTTAACTGCTAATTACAAACTTCATAGCACAATATAAGTATAAAAGGAAGATTTTTGAGGATGATCTGAAACAGGCAGTCATGACATCTTCAGTTGATGTCATGAAAAAAGAAATGACTTCAGAATCACAAGTGCAGCTACTAGAGTTAGCAACTCTTTCCACATATTTAACAACAACTGAAAGAAATGGCCCAAATATAAGATCATTCTTCCCAAAATGTTTATTTTTCTTATTGGCCACCTATCATTTAGGTATAATTTGTGATCAAATCATACATAACACAAATATGCTATGTTACACATATGACCAAGACAGGGGAAAAAAAAGGAGTTAACATGGCAATCTTCTTTTGAGAGGAACTAAAACCAAGCAAGGAACAGCACTAAATCTCTAATACCTCTGAATGAGATAATTATTTTCCTTGAGAAGTCATTCCTTTAAACATGAGTGATTTGCTTAGCTAGAAATCCAGTATATTTCAACTAAGTGATTACCCCTAAAATACTGTAAAGGAACTGATATCATTTAAGAAACATTTCCTAATCATTAATCATTAATTACATAGAATCTATACTAAGGTCCAAGTAGTAAAAAAACATAAAAATAAACAAAGGCTATTACAGTAAAAGTATTGTATATCCACTTCATATAATAGGGACAGCACTTTGCATTCTGAACATCATTAATTGGGATGCTGTTTGACATTAGCTCCCTCCATTCTTCAAATAGCTCTACTGATAACATAATGTTGAATCCCCTGCATATGATCCAGGGAATTTTATGAACAGACTGATGAACCTAATTCCTTCCACCACAAACTGAATTCTAGTGTAGTGGGGAAATCTTTATGTTTTCTGTATTCTTTAATATTTTTGTTTTGTTAAACATCAAGTTCTAATACCACCAGCAAACTTTGAAAAACATGTACCTTTAATAAAAGCAAAGTTTTAGCAATTTAAATAATTATAAAATAAATGAAAAATATTGCTTCAGTTTTTATGATATCTATTTTCCAGCTTTTCTGATTTGTCTTTAATCAAAGAAAATTCATTAACAAGAAAATTTTTTGAAATGCAGAAAATGGCAGTAAACCAACCATGCTGGTATTTAAAAAATCGGTAATATATTAAGAATTAAAAGATAATCTCAATCAAAGTGTGAACCCTTAATTGGTAATAATACTTTAAAAATGAGGTTTCTGATGCACTTTCTAGTTAATCATCAGGCTGACAATCCTTCTTACTTACTACACTTAAATTTTTTTTTTTTTTTTTACTAAAGTGCATTGGGATGTTTTGCTTAATATTCAGGAAATTATCATGATCATAAGGGAATCTTTACTGATGACTGAGGGTTTAGTGATAATTCAGAAGGATAATTATGAATATAATTATCATTCTACTTTTTGAAGAGCTGTTTGGGCTGGATTCACTTCCTGGAAGCTACATTAGGTGCTTTTCTGACACTCTATTCCTCTAGCATTTTATGCATAAGTTGGTCTTAACATTTCATAAGCTGCACTGAAATGAGTTTGTATGTACCTGCAATCTTAAGGCAATTTTCATGGTTTTAGTATACAGTTGGTGCTCAATAAATACATGTTGAACTAATAATTCATAGCCTACATCAGAGAACAATAAAAAGACTTCATCTTCCGCAGAGATCAAAGAATATTTAAGCTTAATCTAAGCATATACAGGAGAAAAAATGTTGATGTGCTTCTAAAAATTGAGGAAATAATAAACTGATTTCTTTCATAATAACTAATGTATTGCATTGCTTACATTTATAATATTGACAAATATGGCTCTAGGAGGACGAAGAATACTAAGCAAAATATAGATTTAATCACACTGTCTCAGTGAGTATAAATTTAAAAGAATTACAATTTACCACAGCATTAAAGGTCTCTTTAGACCTGAAGAAGACACTGGAAACCTAGAGATTTCATCTTTCCATTCAGGAGACAGAGAAAATAGATAAGGCAAAAGCACAGCTTAAAATATACAAAAGATACACACTATATTTTACTTTTTAATTCAATGGATGTATAAAAGTCTTTTTCAAAATATACCTTAAAAGTTAAATTTTTTATGTAAAAAAGCATATGCTTCATTACAGTATGGAAAGTTACAAACTGGTTAATGATAAAAAAATAAAATTCAAATCCCAATCAGAAAATTACAATGAACATTAACCATTAATAAAAGCTACCATTTATTGAGCATTTATTGCGTGCCAGGTAATGTGTTAATCTCTTTATCTACATTGGTTAATTTAATTCTTAAAACTGCTTTATGAAGTAGCTATCATTTTCACTTCTGTCAGATAAGGAAGCATTAAGAAGTGAATTAAACTTCACATTTAAATCAAAAGCTAAAAGTATATACTCTTCTAATCAAATTTAACTCTGTTAGTGTTTATATAACTTCCTGAGTGCTGCTTCTGACACTTACCTTCAATTAGATTAATACAAATTTTCTAAAGCCTAGAAATGGAATGTTTCATTTACATTTGAATTTGATGAGACTACTAAAATACACTGGGAAGAGTGAATGAAAGGTACTCTATTAAATATAGTAAACTGTGCCCCAACCCCTTTTCTTAAACCATAGATCTCAATTGTCCAAAAGAAAACTACACATTGGGCTAATAATACAAGATACAAATTTTGATCAAATTATATAACTGCTTTTAAGACATTATTCTACTCTCCAAAGGGGTAAAAAATGATTAAAGGAAAGTGTTCACATCTCTATGTAATAAATGGATGAAAGAAATAAATTCTTTATTTGTCCTATGTTTAAAAATATTTGTGATTACGAAGAAAACCAAGCCAACTGTTTTAGCGTAGAGTTCATTGGGAGGGGGGATGTTTTTATATCAGAAGAATATAGTTAAATACAGAAATAAATAAAAAGAAGAATCACTGAAGACTGACTTCCTATCACGTAAATGAATTAAACATATAGTACATTACAAAGAACCTAAAAGAGGACTTATAAAAGAAACTAAATTATAGAAGGTTACTAAAAGATAATACTTATATCAGTAAAATTTTAAATATACATGGCAGCCAAATACTATTAAAAGTGAAGCAAGACTCTCACTCTAATTGAACCATCTGTTATGAACTGAAAAGTTGAAATACCTCATAATATCACCCAGTGAATGAGTATATAATATATAAAAACACAGATCTAAACCATAAGTCAATTTTTAAATCTTATTTATGATTTTAACTTTTTAATGTAATATTTTCCACATTACTTTCTGGTTTACATTGCTTACTACTAAACTGATAGCAATTTTTCTAATGACAGTATGATACTAATGGACATTTCTCTGACCTCTTAGGTCAATAAATACAGTTGTAGTTGGGAAGTTAACCATAATTTCAAGCTTAAGAAAATAAATTAGCAAACATACTCACTGTTTTTTTTGTCACATAGATTTTCATATACTTAGATAAACTAAGATAATATATAATCACTGTAGAAAATTCATAAAAGCATTTAAAAAGACAAAACACTCAGAGCTCATTGGTAAATCCCCATCAACATTATGGGCTTATCTTCAGGATCTGTGTATACACGTAACATTTTTTATAAATAAAATAATTCTAAACATGCTGTTTTACAATTTGCTTTTTTTCTATAACATTATCAGGAAGATCTTTCTAAGGATAATGACTATACATGACAGACATTATACTTTTTAGGGCCTGTACCATGTTATATTTCGTCAGTACACCATGATTTTTTTACCTATACCCCAGTAATTGATATTTAGGCCGTTTCCAGTTTTTTCATTATTACAAACAGTACTTCGAGAAATACTTTCATTCACATTTCACCCCAAGTTTGTTTAGTTTTCTCCTGAAAATAAATATCAAGGAGGAGAATGGTTGGGTTAAAGAGCGTGCATAAATAGTTTTAAAATATATTGACACTGCACCCAAGAATCTCTTACTACTTTAAACTGCTGTTTAGCACCCTGAGAGAGTACCTATCATAATTTGTAAAAATTCATCATTTGCCTCCAACTTTCCATATCCTCCTTTCCTCTGTTAATGAACAATCCTCTTTTCCTCAATTTAATTCATAATAACCAATGGTTACAATTAACACAGAGATATAATTCTATCCCATTTCTTTCTAAGTACATGTATTCTTTCATTCAAACCTATCATATTATAGTCAAAGAAGCCATATCAAAACAGCAAAGAAACTACAAAAGTTAATCCAGCCTTTTCACATATCTTAAAACTATTACTTTTTTTTTTTTAACTCTAACTTTGGTCCCAGTGGAGAATGCACTCAGATAAGGAAGACATGAAGCTTAATTCTCCCTGCTTTTGAAAGTTGTAAAAGACAGGGACTACAGTACTGAAAGCAGGCACATTAGAATACACTAAAAAGGTGCTATCAAACCTGTTCTACTTCCTTAAACTGAATTCATACATCCTCACAAAAGAATTCATAAAGGACATATATATATATATATATATACACGTACATTTTAAAAGATATAAATATACAACTGCCTTGAATACTCTTACAATTAATGTTCAATTTAACAGACATTTGAAAGCCTGCTGCATTTTAGAAACTCTACTAATTTCTATGGGGATATAAGGATAAATTACCTCCTAAAGCTCAAGGAGAAAAATATGAATGAAGCTATTAAAAAACTCATATTAGCATAATTTCCATTTTATATTAGATATTACAATATGCTTTGGGGTCAAAGACATACCATAAATATTAAACTATTTTATTGAAAGCATAACTTTGACCATCTTTCTTCAAAAGCGAAAAACAACAATGAAATCCAACAAAATAATTAGAGCCCCAAGCTTGGAATTAAGGAATATCCTAAAATAAATGACACTGTTCAATTCACAGCACTGTAAACTCCTGTGTAAGTAATTAACACATTTACTTTCTCGAAAGACAGAAAATTGTGTTTAAAGTGGAAAACAGGAACAACAAAAACTGACAAAGAAAAGGGACTAAGGAAATCTGGTGAAAGAAAGTTTTGATGGATTTCTTTTGGTACTGCCTATCTATAATCCCCATTTAGAAATCTACCTCTGCTTTATTTTTTTTCTCCTGAAATAAGTTATTTGTTTTGCTTTTTACTCATATATATAATGATAATACTAAGCATTTAGTATTTCTTTCAAATTAAAATTGCAGTACAGATCTTATCATTATCTTTGACACTTTTATGGCCATAATAAAAATGATACTTCTTTCAAATTAAAATTGTAGTACAGATCTTATCATTATCTTTCACACTTTTATGGTCATAATAAAAATGATACTTTTCAATCTTTTATTTCCCCCCAAAGTAAAAGAATATTTAACTTACTTAAGGGGGATAATTACCATAGAAATGCAGATACCTACTTCAATGGTATGTTCATTGCATTCTTTTTCTAGATTTTGATGAACCATATTGTATTTATTGTCTGCCTACATCGTTAAAACTGTCTTAAAGATAACTTAAACCAACTTTGGGTGACATTAGACAAACGTACACTTAATTTACTTAATAAAGACACATTACGTACACAAAGGACTGCTTTGTCTGGAGCTATCACAGTGGTGAGCAGCAAGGACTCACAAGGGCAGTTGGTCCCAAGTAATCTGTGTCCAAATAAGGCACTGACCTTAAAAGCTTGCTTATACTTTATCATTTTGTTGTTAATCAGTAGTTCAAAACATAATCTATCCTTGAAATTGCTTTTTTTTGGATTCATTTTGTCCTTGGAGGTTGGTGTGGTACCATGAAAAGTGTGTGATCTTTGGGGCAAAGGGACTTGGGGTTTGGATTGCCACAATATCATTTCTTGCATGACCTTTGGAACATCACTTCACCTAAAATTAGCTGAGCTTTGGTTTCTTTGGTTAAGTAAAGCAGGGTTAATAAGTCCTACCTTAAGTAGTTCCTTTGCAGATTAAAGGTGTTTTATATATATATATATGTGTGAAATACACCTAGCAAGCAGTACCTTGGATAGTAGTTACTCAAATAAATAACATAAATGAAAATGTTAGACTAACATGTGAAACAAAAAAAGCAAAACTAAAATAAACAAGAAAATGTTACTTATATAGAGTAATATATCTAACTTATCTATATCTAATAAGCAAGGAAGTTGCTTTCTCAACAAATCAAAGGAGAAATTTTTAGATATTTTTTATGAACTGCTCAAGGGAGCTACCTGAAGAGACTGTCATAAGAAAAACAAAGTGATTTATTTTGCTCTTCTTTTTAACAAATCTTTTTCATGTTACTATAGAGAGTTCTTCATCATGAGGTTAAAATCCCTAGAGTAGCCAGTTCCTAAAAATCTGCTACCGTCTTCCCTCTACAAACCATTATATACACAGCCTGAAATCCCACCATTAAAATCAAAGATCTATGTATGAAGAGTTTTATGTACCTGTAAGTCTTCCAATCAGAAAAATCTATCCTAAATATTTTTAAAGGAATACAATTTCCAAAAAAGGCAAGGTCCTCAGATACTCTTCATTCAACCATCACCTTTTATAACATTTGATTCTAATGTTTCAAGAAAATTCACTGTGACTTTTAGTGGACATCTGTTACAGCAAATATTTGAGTACAATCACTGGAATGTTAAATATGAAACCAGGACAGGAATGATTACAGAGCTCAAATCACTATGTATTTGCTTATTTTACTTTTTATTATTTACAGACTTTACCTTTTTTCAAAGTCCCAATGTTCCTCAAATAGTTCAGAGGGAAACACCATGCTCCATGTTACAAAAAACGGAGCATGTCACCCTAAATATTTAGAATTTGTTTACTTTTGCATTATACTCTTACTTACTAAAAGAGAATTATGTTTTAGAATGAGTAAGACAATCCATAAAGACTTTTAAATATCTTTAACCCTAGTTAACCAATATCCCAGCAATATACTCATAAAGAAATATATATATGTATATATATGTCATCTCATAGTTCTCATAGCAAGTTTAGTGATGACTACACTCCTAAAATAAGTGCAAAAGCCATCATGTATCCTTCAATATCCCTCTTTCTGGCAGGGTGGCTTTTTTTTTTTTTTTTTTTGAAAAAGGTTTGTATTTAGGTTCAACTTTAGGAATCCCTGGTTTCCAAGGATGTGAGGCGGTCAGCTAGAATTTGGCCCGCTTGGGCCCTGAAAGCTCTGTAGGTATTTGCTCATTGGATGGTCACCTCAGTTTTGCTTTTTCTGTTGTTGTTGTTTTTTTAACTGGAGTATAGTTGATTTACGGTGTTGTGTTAGTTTCAGGTGTACAGCTTTAATAGTGGAAATACCTGAATTAGTAACAGAACACAGATAAGATCAACCAGTGTGCTGTCATCCAAATGTAATGTGTAAGAATCTGGAAAGTTCATTGAATATGAGATGGTTACTGAATGAAGTTGACTATGAGAACACAATCTGAAACCAAAGGGAGGAGATAAGTTAAAAAGATGCCACATCTGTTGATGGTGGGAGGAAAAAGGTCTATATGGCTCTTCTAACTGCTTAAGGTAGTACTCTGTGTGGCCAATTTCCAGATTTCTTCCTCGGGAATTTTCTGCCTATCGCTACAATTTCCAGTTGATAAAAGACTGATTCTAGCTCCAAATTAATCACATCTTTCTTCTTTGTGACACCTCCAGGGCTCATTTCTAACAGCTGTGGGGTTCCAAGACAGAGACATTTTCAAACCAACTGTTGTACCAAAAAGAGAGCAAATAAAACAGCAGGCATTCTTGAACAAGATGAAACTCCAGCCAATTGTTTCAGTCCTGACACAGGTCTCTTCAAGTGCCCTCTTGCCCAAACCAAGGAGAGCTACTGTAATGGCTTCATGCATCTGAGCCAGTGAATTCAGCCTCTAAAAAGCCCTTAACTACTGAGCAGCCTTATTAAGTGTCTAAGTCAACTCTAAAGGAGAAAGAGATGGCCCTGGTGCACATTAGGTAAATGGACAAATATTTGATAGATGTTGAATTAACATCTTGTGCCTCACACACACAAGTTGCATTAAAGTAAAACAAAATCTTAGGGCAAATCATGTAGCAGAAACAATGCTTGATTTGCAGTCATGAGGTTCTACTCTTAACTGACTACTGCTGTGACCCAGGGAAACCACGTGACAGCCACTCAGTCTGTCTCTTCAGCAGTGTCTTAATTTCCAAAACAAAGAGTTTGGACAAGTCTCTCAATTCAAATTATTGAACTGAACCTACAGATGTTGGAAGGACGCTGTGCAACTGGATCTAGGCTGTGCCCCTAATTTCAATCAGAGAAGCTCTCATTTTATCTTTTCTCATACACAGAACAAATTGGGTCAGACCAGCTGGGATGCAACTCTAATTGCAGCCACTTACTAACCTGGGCCAGTCACTTCGGCTCTCCATGCTTCGGTCTCCTTACCTGTGTGAAGAGGAGAATGACGGCAACCACCTCAGAACCTATCTTATTTAATCCATGTAAGGACCCTACACAAAATACTTGGAACACTGACTTGCATAAAATATGAGTTCAAATTTCACACAATAACTATCTGTTATCATCATCATCATTGTCATCATCATTATCACCAAAGAGAAATCTCAGAAGGAAGATGGTTCAAAAGTAAGTTCTTCATTATACTGATGCCTCACTATGCAGAACACATGGAAAGCTTCAAAGGAAAATATTAAATATTCATAGAATGACATATAGTCTATGCCAAAAATGGCTTATAAAATGAAAAAAAATCATCAAATAATCAGATTAGAGAAAGTGCCTTCTATTTAAAATTTAGATTTGACCATCATAGATACATTTTCAAAGAAATAATTTTGTTACATATGAAGTAATTAATAATTCATTATTGCAATAAAATACTGTCTTCACATTAAAGACCTTGACAATCAGCTTATAATCAACGCTTTGCTTACATTTTTCAACTTGCTGCTTCCTTTAGAAACTTAGGGTCATGGAGAAGTCATTTTGTCATATCATAAATTATGAAGTAACCATTTTTAAGTAATAATTATATATAGTTTGAAAGCTAAAGTTCTGAGTAGATGCTATGATATGAGAAACAATGAAAGCAACAGTCTTACTAGATTTTAAATATCATCATGCCTGACATTACTTCTCTAAACTCCATTTTATGCCAAAAACATATTTTCCAGTATAAATTATAAATTTAGATCCTTTCTACAAAAAGAACACAGGCCTCTCTGCAGTGGCATGAAATCTGTAAAAGTAGATGTGATTCTTTCATCGTCTGCTGTGCTGCCCACCTGGACACCCAATGAAGAGAAACCTGCTCAGCTTTCTGTTCCCAGGGCCACCCCTTACAGCAGCACCAGGCAGTTTCTCTAGAATCTCTAGGCAGTGCACCAACTACCCAACTTGACCGCCCTGAAGAACCGTTAAGTACACAGGGGCCTTTGCTTTTTATTCTCAACCATGGTACTTTTATTTCACCAGCGATAACTTAAAAGATTCTGGTGCTTCAGAATCCTAGTTTAAAGATGAGCAAAATAACTGTATCAAGAGCACTGGAGGGTAAGAGAGAGCATAAACACATTTTAAACATTTCAATTGGTATTACTGTTCCTCTGACTGGTCCAATCCTTATTAAGGGTAACAGCATCACCAAGCCAGAGTCAGTCCACATAACGGCTAGTTAGTTTCCCCATTCTGTGGTAATAATCTGAACACCCAGAATGGCACATTCCATCCCTTGCACGTGATTCAGGAGATCCAGGCAGGAGTGAAACCAGATCAGTATAAAAGGCATCAACAATTCAAAGGCATCCCTTCAGATTAAGGACTACTAGAAAGAAGCTGTGTGCCAGGAAATCCCATTTGCTCCAAAATATATTTGATGAAATATATTTCTAACATTGCATATCTAGTTACTTGGGCTAATAAGTTATTTTTACAACTACAAAAATTTCAGGGGTGGTCAATCTATTAAGAATGCAGGGCAGATAGGAATTTGCCAAATAGACAAAATAAAAGCGTCCCAGACTGAGGATCCAGCATATAAAAAGTCACAGTGTTGTGTAACAGCATATCATTCTAAGAGAAAACACAAGTGGTTTGGGTTTTACAGCAAGTAGGGTAATTTTTATTGAGAATGCAAGCAGTGGCAGATCTTGCTGTAAAGTCTGGTTTTTGTCAATAGGGAGACACTGAAGAACCCTAAGCATAAAACACCTTATCCAGAATGACACATTTTAGAAAGATTACTGTACAAACAATTGTTTGGAGAGGGGATGGACTGTGAGAATGCAGCTCATCATTCCTCGAGGAGAGGTAATGAAGCCTTTAATCAAAGCACTGCCTGTAAAAATGGAAGAAAGGAGATTTTACAAAATGACAGTACTGACTGCTGAAAATTTCTAACAGAAATCGTACCAAACAGCCATGGTTATTTGAAAGGCAGACAGAGAGAGAAAAAATAGTAATTTTGAAATCCTGAAGAAACTACGTTACATTTTCAATTAACTCAAAAATTTAGCAACTATTTAAAAAGAAACATTTTATATTCATTAGAACAGGAACAAGAGTGTTATCTTCAGAAAGTAGCTAGTCATACAGGAATATAATTCAGAGACATATAAAAATTGGCAAAATTTGCTCAGTTCATTTGAATGTGCAGTTAGAGAAAGCTAAGCTGGGAGTATGATTGGATTCTAGATTCTCTTTAAACTTCTTCATAAAAGGTGTAATAAAATTAGAAGAAATAAAACAGGAATAAACTCTTTTTGGAAAGCAGATGATCTTACACTGAGTAATATGATATGAATCAACAATTATGGCTGATAGGGCTGAACTCCTGATAAGGCATGATGGGTAGAGGCAGGATCATAAACACCAGAGCTGAAAAAGAACTCACAAGAGAGGCATGTAATGCAAGAGCCCTCAAAGCGGATGGAGGAGCAGGCAGCATCATGTGAGAGACTTAGAACTACAGTGTGAGAGCAACAGAAGGCATGAGACTCATCATAAGATGAGAAAGGATGGTCACGACCCCTCACAAGGCCCAATCAGTGGGCTAAAGGTCATATAAGGAGGAACAGGGTAGTACATGGGACAAAAGGGCAGAGCAGGCTAGACAGGCCTACAAGACAGAGAAGATGAGAAGACACCGGGCACACAACTAAGACAGGCAATTAGGGTACGCAGGCATCTGAGAGCACATAAGATGGCCAAACCTAAGAACCGGACACTGGGAGAAGAACAAAGAGGAGAGTTTCCCTACTTATTTCTTGTCTATTACAGTTCAGGCTTTGAGTGGAGGAAGTGTCCGTAAAGGGTCCAATTGTGGGGCATTTTCCCGTATTCATCAAGACACACAGATATACATACATACAACATGACTGCAGAAATAGGCCAGTAGATGCTTTCATGGTGCAGATTTCCCAGGACAGAGCTCCTGAAACAGACGTGAAGAGGTTTAATGAGCTAATAAGGGCTACTACTAATCAAGAATTTTAGGTTATGAAGAAACATCAGGATAACTCCTTCTATATATATATACAGGCTGAGAGGACTAAACTGGGCTTGTTTCAGCACATCCTGGAATACTAGAAATGGAAAGTGGGAAGGGAAACATTCCAGGGACAGGGGTTAAGTGTCCTCAAGTCATCCCCTCTCTCTTGCATGATTTTCCGTCCTTTTATCTTTCTAGAACCCTGAAGTCTGTTTAGACACTGGGCTTTTCTTAGTTTGTTTTGATATTGGTATGGCTAGAACTTTTAATAAATTCTGAATTTAAATGAAAAAATACATTTTGTTATTTCAAAGGTGAACATGAACTAAAATACTAAACACAAATAAAACAACAAATATGCATAGGAGTATCTCTCCCTTTTAGGAAGAGGCAATGAATGGACAGTTAGAGGTCACTCCAGTTGAGAGAGAGCAATCATAGGCACATATGAGTAGAACACTGTTCACCTCAGGCACTGACGAACTCCTCTCCCCATCCCCTATGCAACACTCAGCTTTAGTGGTAATTCCTAAAGCTACGTATTGGGTTAAATAAAAGGAAGTATTACTCTATGGTATACATATTGTTACTCAGATCATAAAAAGATTGGAAAAATATGAAATATACAAGTTTACAGATGGCACCCTGACAATGGATTATTATGGGAAATTAGACACATTTGAGCTTTATTATCTAGTTAAAGGCAAAAACAAACACAAAAGCATACAGCCCATGATGACACTGTCAGAGAGACAATTCGGCTGAATGGAACAATATGACAGTCCACATGTTGGCAATGATAAAGTTATAAGCACATCTTATGTTCAATTAAGCTTTTAATGGATTTCAACATGAGATTTCTCATTTTTAAATGCAAACAATTACACTTTTGTGAACCTTCAAAATTAAAGTATCAAACCAAGTATAATTGCAAATTCTTTCATTGCAGGTTCCTTGCAGCTAAAAAAATTTGTGCCCTGGGCCCTCTGTCTCATAGTGATTGACAATGAATGGTAGCAAGTAAAGATTGCTGCTTAGAATTTCCCCCTTGTTCTCAAAGGTAAAATCTTTTCCTACCGAAATGCTCAGTGCTGATGAAATAGTCCTAGTCTAATTAGGTTTCACCTTGAAAAGAGTTAAGTAACTATAGCTGATCATCACTAGAAATTACAAACCCTCACCTAGTAATTGGGTTTATTAATTAAACCCACATGCATTAAACACCAGTTGTGTCTGCAGTCCCAGCTGGGTGTTACAAAAACAAACAAAATGTATGATATGATCCCTGATCATCAGATGTTTACAACCTATTTGAAAATACAGTCACACACTGAGGATAGAGATGAATGAGCATACAGCAGGTTAGGGAACAAAGAACTGTGAAACAATATGGGCTAAAAGAATCCTGGGAAGGAATGATTAACAGGGATGGGAACAGTTGAGAATGCCTTCGCCAAGGAAGTTGACTTGAGCCAGACATGAAATACGAGTAAGATTTGCCAAAGCAGCAAAAACACTCCAAGCACAGAGAACCCTACAGGAAATGATTAGTGTCAATAACCACCAGGGCAAATTTAGGGAATAAGGAGGTAGATAACTGGCCTTTTGGATTTGAGGGCTCAGAGTGGTAATCTAGAGACAATTTGCAATGTTTTTACATTTAGAGACTGATGATGTATTTTTAAAGTCAATCTAACTAATGGAGATTTACTCCACAGGTAGCAGGCAACACTGAAAATCTTTTTGTTCAAATTACGTATTTTAATGCAGTCGAAATTCCAACCTGATTCGTAAGGGAAAAGCTGTCTCCTACCAGAATGATTTAGTCATTGTTGGTTAAACAAGGCACAGGGAGAGTTGCTCTAGGGGAAGCAGTCCTTCCACAGTTTGAATTAGCTAGAGATGAAATAGTGTAGCTAAATTCCCAGTAGAGCCCAAGCATGTACAGAAATTTACAGCCAACTAGCAACAATCTCACTTTACCAAAATAGGGTCCTTGGGGACAGGTTTCATGCGTAATTTTAGACTATTCCTAATTCTCAGTTCAGTGCCTGGTCACTTCTTATAAATGATTGACTAAACGGAAAATATAAACTACACTAATAATATCTCTAAATATTATTTTAAATTGCTAAAGCTATTTTCTAGAAGCAATGTGATACAGCATAAAGAATTTGGGCTTTGAAAGAAGATAAACTTGACTCAGCAATTTTTTAGCAATATGGCTTTAGACCAATAACTTCTCTAAGTCACAGTTTTCTCATCTGTAAAACAGAGGTAATAATACTAACTGGTAGAGTTCCTGTATCTATATACATTAAAAAACTTGCCTAGCTCACAGCCTGGGAATATAATGTAATAAACAATTAAACTTACAGTACAAAGTATTCTAATGCTAGTCTTTTATTAATCAATGGTTGAAATTTATAAAGCTAAATGAGTAGCATGTGAAAATAAAATTAAGAACCAACCTCATACATTTTATTATTATTTTTGGATATCTTCAAAACAGCATGTCTTAAAACAACTTATTATATAACATATTAAATATCTACTATCTTTCTCTGTAAAATGACGCCAAATCTAAAATGCAGTTTCTTACCTTATTATTAAAATTAAAATACATGCAGAGTGACTTTCATCTTAGTATAAATTAAAGAGTAATTCTGGAAACTTCTCATTTTCAATCTCTTGGACCTGTTCAGTACATTCCCTTTGAATTCCAAATATTCCATTTTCTTCTAAATGTTTTCATGTATTTTTAAAAAGAACACCAAGGAATGTGCTAAGTATATATTTTATAGGTACATACTGCAATAAACTTTAATTTTCTAGCTTCATGGAAAAGAATTGCCAAATTCTTATATTTATCTGGCATAGCAGAGGGATTTACACTGATATTGAACAATAATAATTTAGAGTTCCATATATCAATTCTCTTTTCTTCCCAATGCCACCCTATGTATCATCAAGTTTAGACATTTACCAAGTCCAAATCACAGCATGAATTCTGGCAGTGTGGCTTTACAGCCTAGGGTAGCTGGTGGCATTATTAATCATATTATACCCACAAGTTATGTCTTTTTTTACAGAAAGGAGAAAATGTATGTCCACCATTATACAAAGAAAATTATATCTGTAGTATCAACCGAGTCACACTAATAGTGTACGTAAAGCACAGCATCTCAGGAAAAATGACACAAGCCACAAAATGCTCCAGTTCAATTAGTCCAATTTCACTCAAATAGCTTAGATAAATATAAAATTACTCTGAAGCGTTCTCTGTTCCTCACCAATGATCAAATATAGGCATTATTTAGCATGCCATTTAAGATCTGATATAAGCATTAGTTAGCATGCCATTTAAGATCTCTCTTTGTAAACATTTTCAACCCAAGAGCACTTATTATTCAGCTACTCATCCATGCATCCATGCATCCATCCAACCCTGAAGTCAAACAAATATATATATTGAGTACTTCTGTGTGTCAGTCCTTCTGCTAGGCTCAGATGATACCAATGTTTACAAGACAAGAATTTTCTCTGATTTCAAGCTGCTTACAGCCCAGTGGAAAAGACAGACAAGAAATGAGTCCACAGACAAAACAATTACAAGCTGTAATAAGTCTTAAGAAAGAAGCAAACAAAAGTTGTAACTGAAGATCTACTTTAAATACAGTAGTCAAATGAGGCCAATCTGAGAAGATGACCTCCGAGTGGGAATCTAAAGGATGAGAAGGAGGTAGCTTTGCAAACTTGGGAGCCTCTTCACAGGCAGAGGCACAGTATGTGGCAAAACCGAAGGCAGGAAATAGCTTGGAGTGCTGGAGAAACTGAAAGAAGTGCAGCATTCATTTTATTTATTCAACAAATAAATACATGCATAATGCTTCACTAGTCATTGGTTGTAAGTTCTTTTTTTCCCCTTGATTCAACCGAAACTGCCTTAATGAATTAAAGTAGAACATTTTGTTCAAGTTTATATCTCTGGCTGACCGTTAGCTATTGCAGAAAAAGCACTAAGAATACCTTACCAACATGATTCCGCTGCTGAATAAAAGAATTTTAAATTGGGGAGGAGGATATATTTTCTACTCCAAAGAATCTTGCAAATCCACTTACATCATGCTTTGAAATTCTATGTCCTCTGTGTAAAGAGAAATGAATTAAATTCTTTAGGATAAAGTTTCTATTCAGGCCTGAGTTCATTCAGAGGTAAAGAAAAATAACTGATAGTTGTTCTTACAGTATTTTAAATTAAATGTCTATAAAGAGCAAGAAAATGTGTTTAGCATGCAATCAGTATGCTTAACTACAATTATCTAATGCTTAGTTGAAGAAAGTATGCATCATAAAACATGATCCACTTAATTACATTAAGTAACGTTTAAGCATTAAACATTAATGAGTAAATCATTACCTTGAAAACAGAAGTAGTATCAACTACTTTTAATACAGTGGTATTTATACTGACTCCAAAACTCCAGTCCCAAAGTTGTACCAACTTATTTAACCCTGGCTATGCCAGCTCTTAACTTCATGTGTATGTTTATGTGCGTGTTTGCGTGTACATGTACAAAGTAAATTTTTGAAGTATCATTTTATAAGAAAATAGGAAAAGACCTGTCACAATGGCATCAACTTACTTCCACTGACCCACAGATACCTCTTTTGAAAGAGTAATTCTGTAAAATATATACCAATACATAACAACACTGATTAAACTATGTGATATCCATTAAGTATAGACAATTTTCAGAGAAATAAATTGCTCATCACCTCAAATGCTAGAAAGATAACTTAAATCAGTGGTTAAGAATTATCCAGTAACTGGGTTAAATGCAGATTCCCAAGCTCCACTTAGAGATTCTGACTCAAGTCTGGAGTAGGGTCAAGAGATCTGCATTAACAAATATCGCATCTATTTCAGATGCAGACAGACTATTAGCGGCCTGAACTTTGGGGAACACTGCACTTTATAGCCTGGAAAATCTCAAGAAGAGTGTTTAAATACACCCTGGCCCATTTGCTCCAAGATCTTATTGTCACAGAACGTTTACCATTTAATAAAATTCTACAATCAAAATTATTGGTTCCCCTTTGCTTTTGCTCAACTTGTGAGAAATATCTGCCATTTACAGACACAGTTACATCTCAACTCTTAAGGAACCAGTGAGAAACCAAATAGATCAGATGAGTAAACACTTCATCCACGCCATGAGTGTTGTGGGAAAATCCTCTTCCCTACCCTGCCTTTCCAAGGTAAACGTTAATTGCTCCAAGTTTCAACCTCCCATCAACACGATTTAATATAGCACAATGCATTCTGCACGCAATATTCAATGAAAGTTTGCTGAATTACATTAAGGCCTATCATTTTAATATTAGAAATGATGTGAATTTTGCATACAAAAATTAGATGCAAGTGGTTGACTTTAGAAAAAGGTCAAACTTGAGAGCACGTGGCCAAAGTTTAAAAACATTACCTGCACAAATAAAACTGAAAACAGAAAGTTCACAGAGTTTATTGCATACTCATTTCAATCTATACTTACAATGGGTTTACAAAAATATATTACGAGAAGATGCCACTCTAAAAGAAATGAAAGCAGAAGGCAGATTTCCTGTTCAGTCTATGTTTAACACGACACAATCAACTTGCTGACATCTTAACAACAGGTCTTCTTTTATCTTTATACTAAGGAAACATTTTATTTTAACCTGTAGTAGATTTTAGAAGAGTACACCATCATAATTTATGATGGGGGAGATGAATTTAGTTCATAAAAACTGATCTTCATTCAAATGGATTAAAGTTAAAAAAAATGATCTGCAGCTTTTCAGGATTTATTCCTATTATATCATATATGCTCCTTTCTTGCCACTTCAACCAAGCATTCATGCAAACTCAAGACAAATGACTTAGCAGTGAATTAAATTAAACGAAAAAAACTTGACATTAATGTTGCTTCTAGATGTGTCCTTTAAAAACCCTTACTCTGGTTGACTCCAAACACTTAGGCAAATTAATCCGTCAGATGAAGTGAATAACGGCTTGAGGACACAGTCATGTTTAAGTATGGTTTGCCTTTGAATGATCCTTTCTATTCACTCATCATCATCTGTATAATTAATAGCCACTCTCCCAAATCACATGCCAGTTAATGAGATGCAGATAAAGGCTTAAAGGTCTGTACTGCAATTCAGTCTTAATGAAAGTCAATATCCTTTTGCCAAGAAAGCCCAGATCACATTTGGCTTTCTCAGATAATTGGAGGGTTTTATGGAACCAAATAGTAGCAGTGAGTGGTAAATATTAGACCTTTCAAATAAATGCCATATCTAGCCACAAAAGGAACAGTCAGAAGTTATTTTTAATTTCTACGGAAATAAATTTGTTTTATTCTCTTCAAAGGATATTTAAAAGGAAACAAGGTACACATGTAGGAGCACATCTATAACTTGTATGTCATATAAATCCTTTTTGTCAGGTATGATTGTTTAAAAATAGTTTTCATTCATATTACTTGATTCTTCTTGGATCAGATGTTAACTCTTTAGACTGGTATAAAAGGCCCTCCATTTACTGAATACATCTACTTTCAAGTTCCTTTTCTCAGCCTACATAAATGTGGCCTGGGAAGTTATACACTATCCTCTATAATCAGCCTCATTCTCTCCCGTCTTTTTTTTTTTTTTTTTGCGGTACGCGGGCCTCTCACTGCTGTGGCCTCTCCCATTGCGGAGCACAGGCTCCGGATGCGCAGGCTCAGCGGCCACGGCTCACGGGCTCAGCCGCTCCGCGGCATGTGGGATCTTCCCGAACTGGGGCATGAACCCGTGTCCGCTGCATCGGCAGGCAGACTCTCAACCACTGCGCCACCAGGGAAGCCCTCAGCCTCATTCTCATTCTTCTTAAACTCATACTTTCTGAACTACACTTCATGCCCTAAAGTGTTCTTCTCTTCCCTTCCACCAATATACATTAGAGGAAAAGTTTCTGCTTGGAATTCTCTTGGGATTTGCTGTGTTCATTTATCTCCCTGAGCCAGATGTCTAAATACTTGATTACAGTGTTGCCCAGGAACCATTTTCTAGTTCTATCCTAAAACCAAACATTATCCTATTGATTATGTTAAAAGACTTTCAGGACCTAGAGCCACTTCTCTGTCCTCCCCAGGCCACTGGCACCTGAGTCAGGCAGCTTCTTTGCCATTAATTTTATTTTATTTAGTCAATCTCATTTAGATAAATAAAATTATCTGAAGAGACAGGTAATATTTTATCATCCCTTTTTTAATGATAAAAATGAAATGAGGGGAATTCTAAGGGGGAAAATACAGATTAAAATAGCTATACCAAGATATCCTGCTTTTATGGCTCACTCATTTATCTTTTATTAACTTTTCAATACCTAAAATGTAATCCCCAATTTTGAGAATTATTAAAGTTGCATTTTTAAAATATTGTGATGACAAATGTGAAAGACTCTATGATGTTAAATATTTAAATTCTGGAAAATTTTAACAAAAGATAATTGTTTTTCAATTATGAAAAATAAAGAAAATTGAAATAGGTGAATCTAGCTATTTTAAGCTAGATTTAAGCTATTTCCTATCCCCATATACAGAAGAACCATTTTGTTACACAAATGGTGATACACCATGGGTCAGAGCAATACCCAAATAACCACAATTTCAAATAAGTTTGTTAGATTTTTGATATTTCTCCAAACCAGTGTTTGAATCAAGCCAACCTCAAATAATTGGATTAAGTTTCACATTAACATATAGGGGGTACTTATCGTGTGTGAAGTACATTAAACCAGAGAATCTGTAAGAGAAGCATAATTTTTTATTCTACAGATTAGAACACTGAGGGCAGTGGAGGGCACTGAAGACTGATTTTAAACATAGGTCCTTTGAATATAAGACGAGTGTTTTTTCCATTACAACCCTGTCACTCTAAATTGGTCATATAAATAGAAGATGGTCAGGATCATTCATTACTGCTTTCTTAAATTGCTCTCCACTCAAGTAACACTAGACACGTTGAGACCCTACACAAGGAGTCCTTTGACTTTAAGTATAAAATTACTCACAGTGTGCCCAGTGTGAGACAGGCAACGGGTCACCAAGAGAGAAAATAAAGTCAGACGCAGCTTCCTTCTTATTGTTACTTCTTATTGCCTTTTTTCTTTCCCTTTTCAAGGCCAGAGCAAAACACGTTTCAAGAAAACTGATCCTCAATAGTAAGTTACAGGCTGTCCCTCGAGAAGCCACGGAATAAAACTGGACATTTTTATGTAACTGAAAAGCTCCCATTTAGTAAAGAATTTCTTCTGAATTTGCAAGCTCCATAAACTCCAAACTGATTTGATGGGTATACCTTGGGAGTCTTTCCGTTTTGATTTAAAATGTACTAAGCCCCAAATAAAAATATCTATTTACTATTAAAATTACATTATTTTGTTAACATCTTATTACCCAATTTAATGCTTCTAACTGCCCTAAGTTATGGGTTTCATGATTGCCCTGTTGTCCGATAAACACACAAAAGTTTAAGAGAGATAAGGGTTATTGGGCAAGCAGGTTGGAGATCCAGGATGCAAACCTGTGCAGGACGGCAAGTTGTACAGAATGCCCTGCCTACCTGTTGCACTAAGAAATGAGACCTTGATTACTGTCATTCACCATACATAGCATCCTGTTAGATACAAGGCACTGAATAATTTCCAAAGATAAATTTATATGGATGAACAGATTAAATAGAAGAAAAATATTCCACACTAGCTTCTACCATACAAACACTCCTCAAAATGTCTCTGCAGCTGTTATCCTCCAACCATTTGGCATTTCTAATACTTTAAAGAGAATTTTTCTTTGACAGCCTACAATATACTTACAGAATAACATCCGGAATAAGGCAAGTTGCCAGCAATGTTAGGGTGACCCCTTACATTTTTACAAGTGTGTAGAGATCTCCCCCCATCAAAATATGCTTCTGATGAATAGAATCCAGAATGTATGAAACATGAGAAGACTTAGTCAACTACTCCTCACTGAATAGCTTTTTTTTTATTTTTTTTTTATTTTTTTTATTTTTTTACATCTTTATTGGGGTATAATTGCTTTACAATGGTGTGTTAGTTTCTGCTTTATAACAATGTGAATCAGTCATACATAAACATATGTTCCCATATGTCTTCCCTGTTGCGTCTCCCTCCCTCCCACCCCACTGAATAGCTTTTAAAACAAGAATTTAAGACTGATCTCACTAAATGAAATATTTTTCTACCAGCAAGTTTTACAAGTGACAATGGGTGATGAACAAGTATTTTATAATATAAAACAAAGTCTCTGGTGACCCCAAAAGAGGCATCCCTACACTTCTTTTCTTATTGCTGCAACAAATATTGATAATTACTGTAGAAGAAAACGTTTGGCAAATGTGGAAAAAAATTACCCTTTATCAATTATATGTTGGAATTAGTAACCTCCCAACTACTCCAGGTTTCTTTTTGAAACCTCTCAATTATCTTGTTTCAATGAAAGAAAGTAGATTGAAAACTTTTCTTCAACTACTCTCAGAAGCAATGTATTAATATACGGTGTGTTTAAATGGAACAACAGCAAGGCCCACTGCAACACCAAAATAGCATATGATAACAAAAATAAAGGCTTCCACAAAGCAACTACATACAACATTTATTTAACTGTCAGTACTGACAGTTAAAGCAAACTTTAGATGAGCTGCAGGAAATTCTTCAATACAATGAAAGAATATGTGATTGGTGTCACAGATTTTAAAGCTGGCTCTTATAGACTGAATGTTTGTGTCCCTCAAAATCATATGTTGAAGCCTCAATTTATTGGTATTTGGGAGGTAATTAGGTCATGAGGGTGGAGCCCTCATGATGGAATTAGTGCCCTTACAGGAATAGACATAGAAAGTGGCTATCTGCACTCCAGGAGTTCTCAGTTGGAACCAAAGTGGCCTGCACCTTGATCTTGGACTTCTAGCCTCCAGAACCGTGAAAAATAAATTTCTATTATTTAAGCCACCCAGCCTAAGGTGCTTTATTATAGCAGTCCAAGTTGACTAAGATACTGACTGTCAAAGTCCTTGGAATAGATCTAGCCAAATTCTGCTTATTTTAAGATGATAAATTTAAGTATTAAAGCAGTAGCATCATTTGCCCAAAGTTAAATGGCAGTGTTTATCAGAAGTTGATCTGAAAACCAGATTTCTGACTCCCATTACAGAGCTTTTTCTATGATATAACGTGCATCCACACCACTGCCCAATCTCTTGCCTCTTACTCCTGAAAAGCAAACTCCTCTTAAATCCAAGTCTTTGCTAACACTCATACCCAGAGAATTCAAAACAATGGTGAACTCTGGAATTAAAAAAATTAAAAGGAGAAACATTTTAAATAAACATGTGCTGAGGGGTTAGAGGTATGGGGAGTGTCATCTGCCTTACCTACAGATCTCTCATTGGCTAGCTCTGATTGTAAGTATATTGTCCTGAGCAAGTACAGCAATATTGCAGACACCAAATGGATACAAGGACGGGATGGCCTCATTAGCCAATCACCCACAGAGGTGATGGAGAAGATCTTACCCTCTCTTCTTGATGATTCCATTCACTAAGTCATTCAGCAAGCCTTCATTGGCTTCCCAGCTCATTCAAAGAAAAAGCAACATCCTTACAATGAATTCCAAGCCCACAATGGTCTGCTTATACCCCAGGACTTCACTGACTCCATACTACCATTCTTAGCCTTGCTCACTCCTCTCATCTCACTGGCCTGCTTGTTAAACCCCTGAGTACATCAAGCTTGTTGCCACCGAAAAGCTTCTGTACTTTCTCTGACTAGAACATTCTTTCTTTCGATATTCACAGGGATCACTACCGCACTTCCTTCAGGTCTCTCCTTTCATGTTATCTTAAAGAGAGCTTTTTAAAATTTTTCTTTGTAACACTTGCACAGCACTTAACATAGAATAATTTATTTGTTGGTTTGTTGTCTGTCTTTCTAAACTAAAATGTAAATTCCAAGAGGGCTGGGACTTGGCTTTCTTCATCTTGGAAACTTTAGCACCTAAAACTCTTCTTGGCATATAATAGGCACTGAAATTTTTGAACAAATAAGTTTAATATGCAAAGCTTATGTTAATGCTTGTAATATATTTATAAAATGTCACACTGAAATTAAATTTTAGAAGACAATGACCTACATCAATTTGTGTGCTGGATGCAGTGGGATTAGTTCCAGAGTATTAGTATTTAACTTGTCACTTTAAGACCAGTTCATCCACTCATTCATTCGCTCATTTAAAAGTTATTTATTGACTGCCTACTATGTACCACACAGATACAGATATAGGCACTGGAGATACAACAGTGAACAAAGCACATTTTTAAAAATCTCCTGTTATGAACTTACATTCTATGAATTGCCAAAAGAATAATCACAATCCCAGTCACCTCAATCTTCAATAAGATCAGAACTATTACTTTTAACTAAAAAGACACAGTTGCGGGGCTTCCCTGGTGGCGCAGTGGTTGAGAGTCCGCCTGCCAGTGCAGGGGACAAGGGTTCGTGCCCTGGTCCGGGAAGATCCCACATGCCGCGGAGCAGCTGGGCCCGTGAGCCATGGCCGCTGAGCCTGTGCGTCCGGAGCCTGTACTCCGCAACGGGAGAGGCCACAACAGTGAGAGGCCCGCGTACCGCAAAAAAAAAAAAAAAGACACAGTTGCAGCAGAAATAGGTACAAGCAGAGATGGTTCCTGACGTGTGTGACCCAGCAGCCTGGCAGTTTCTAGTACCTACCATTCTTCATCCCCTCATCACACATAAACATACACACACACACACACACACATATCTACACACAGGCACACACACACATGCCCCTCTTGACATTGCACAGCCACCAGCATTAACGTGTATCTTTCAAACTGCAGCCAAGAAAATACTCAAAGATAGGGTCCTGATGGCAAAGTAAAAGCATATCTACAGCCCCTGATGCTGACAAGAGGGACAATCATAGTGCACTGTGTTTAGACTGGTAATAAGGTAGACACCAATACAGCATTCTCGTGAGACATGTAAACCTTTTCTCAATTAAAAAAAAAATCAAAAGTTTAAATTGGTAGAAATGAAAGGCTCTAAATGATTCAACCTGTATTTTTTGATAGCAGACTAAACATATTACAAAAAAGAAATACATGTTTGAATGACAGAAAACATATTGGGGGAAAAAAAGGTTAAGTTAAGAATATTTTGTGTTTTCAACCATAGCTCTAAAAGTTAAAAATATCGGAAGAAAAGAAATGTTTACACTGTGAGCAGCTTCATAGCTCAAGAGTTAGAGTTTATACAGGGAAGAGTAAAGACTCTTCGTATTGATTTGAATTTTAAACACACCAGAATTACTAATAACCTGTCTTATGTCAGTAATTAATAATATTTCTAAAGTGATTAAGGTTCTGTACATACTATTTGCTATAAACAGGGGGAAAAAAATCATACTGAATAACCCAATCCTAGACTGTTAAATAGTGGCTGTTAAAATAAGGAGAGTTGGAGACCATGCACAGTTTCCAGCTGGGATCCCAAACAGAAAAGAGGCAGCTGATATTGTCAGGGATGGATTAGGAGCTATGGGAATCCCCCAAGCTGTATATGGATGTACACTGGGGCTACACTAGCCCCTAGCTTCAAGGAAGGTTATAACTATTTCTTTCCTGGACCACTGTCACCTTCTCTTACCTCCTTCTTCCCAAGCAAGGCAAGAGCCTGAATGATTGGACCAGACAGGTTATGGTGGCAGTACTTACTGGGAATTTCACCTTTCACCAAGGACACATCTCTTCTCCTACACAAATATGCACAGAGTCAAATCAGACCTGCAGTCAGTCACTCAGGGATCACATGGCCAGCAGGCACATCAGGTTCTCTTCTCTGGAAGCAAATTCCAGCCCACATAGAAAGCCTGGCTCCTGAGGAAGAAGCTGAATGATTATCTCATTCCCATCTAGCCTAGACTTCCTTGCTGTCCATGAGGTGGGCCTGATGTGGAGATAACCTACTTTATCTATTCCTGACTGGCACATAGGTTCTGAGAGGTGAGGATGGAGAAACTAAGCTCTACCATAACTCAGAAATTTTCCATCGCAAGTGAATTACAGGAGACACACACACACATACAGAATCACCTATTAGGTTTATTTTTTTACATTCTCAAAAAAATTTAGAAAATCCTAACATTCTATAGGCCTCAACATCGGCTGAACCAATATTGTAGAAGAAAATGAAAATGTGTATTCCTTGAGTCAAATAACATCAGAGACTTTCAAATGATGACTAAGGGCAAGTAACACCAAGCAGAAGGTTAAAGACTCTGCTCAGTACTGCTCTGGGCTCCATCCCAAAGACAACTAAAAATAGGTCAATTTAACTGCTGAATAGAGGGCTGCATTGTGAAAATCAGCTGAAAATTGACTCCTCAGTGTCATCTGCTAGTTATTTTCCCACTACATCACACTTCACTAATATGTTAATAGTACACACTGTGATCAGAATAGTGTTGAAATTTATACCAACCCCACGAGAAGAAGCATAGGAATTAGATGTGGCTGTTCGTTCTGGCTTTGAAACTCGTAGGTCATGTTGAAGTTATAACCTTTCTTTTAGCTTCCTCCTCTATACAAAAAGAATTTGAAAAACGGTTGTTGTGCCTACCTTAAGAGCTAAGATATGAACCAAGTTAGTAGATGAAAATAGTTTCATAAACAGCAAAATGCTATAGAAATGTAAGGTATTTGCAGTAGCTATAATCCACTTCCCTAGTCTGAGAAATAAAATAAGGTCATATTTTTCTTTAATAATCAATAGTATTCTAATCCTTGGCTCAGCATAGAGGTCATCTCTCTCTATCACACCATAGTTTTACTGGGCTGATTATAAGCAATGGTCAACTCTGGTCATCCTGGCCTCACCACTGAAACTGGAGCCCTGGCAACCAGCTTGAGTTCCTAGAAACCACCTTGAGATTGGCAGAACGCCAGCAACACAACATGTACCACAAACCCCACCTAAACTGGTTGCTCCGGAACAGCTACCAACACCCAAGGTAGCTATCACCTAGTTCACAATCCATGTGCTCTAACCTCTCGGAGTCAATTTACCCTTCTAGATAATTTAGATAATTCTAGAGAACTCCTCTCTTTCTACTGAAGTCTTATTTTGAATGCAATCCTTGAAGCCAGAATTCTGCCACTGAGTTAATATATACAAAAAGCCAGAGTCCAGATATCTGATGTCACCATCGAAGAGGAGGAAACAGGATGCCTTTGCTGGACCAGAGGAAGAAGGCCGGTGGAGCTGGAAAATAGGGAGCAGGAAGAGCAAGGCAGGGCCGCAAATGCAGGCAGGGGCCAGTCCATGTGGGATCTTATGGGCTACAAAAAGGAGTTTGCTTTTTATTTTGTTTGCTATTTGAAGTAACTAAAGAGTTTTAAGCAAAGGAGTGACGGGTCATAGTTATAATCAGAAAAGATAAATACAGCTTCATATTGGAGAACAGCCTTGATGAATTAGGAGGCTTTTGTAATCTCGCTGGTAGCAGGTGATGCCAGCCTAGATGAGGGTGTTTAGGGTGGGGATATGGAAGAAATAGATATTCTGGAGACCTTTAGCAGGCAATATCAACAAGACTTGGGGACAGACTGAATTCAGGGAGTGACAGAAGAAGAGCACTCATGAATGACTCCTGTTTCTATGTGCAATTGGCTTGGAGTTGTGCTATTTACTGAGATCAGAGGATCAAAGGCAGAGGATGGTGTTGAGAGTGACGCTTTCAATCATGAAGGTTTGAGTCTGAGTCTTGATTACAGTGATTCCTTTGAGATGAAAAAGTTGGCATGGGAAAGAGAAGAGAGTAACTGATAATGGAAATTTTTTGAGAGAGCTGAGGATACAGGAAACAAACCCCAGATGAAGGGATTGGTACAATATGGCCAGAACCCCTCTTATGTAACTAAGGGGAAAGCTGAAAGGATGGCTACAGATATAGGTAGTTTCCTGATTTGGGTTGAAGGAAGCTGGGTTACTCTATGATGACTTTCATTTTCTTTTGCATGGAAGAAACAGGGTCTTCTGTAGAAAATGACATGAGAAATAAGAGAAGGTTTGAAATCGCTATTGAAAGTTTTTTTTTTTTTAAGTATGTTGATTACAGAAAACACAGTTGTTGTACAAGTTGACATCAGGTTGTGCTTTTATAAGAAAGTCTGGGCTTAGAGGGAGTTATGATAAAGCAAAGTGTTAGCGAAATTGTAGACTACGGTGTGGAGATAAGTATATACATATATATATATATCATAGGTATGAAAGGATGGAAGGCAAGAAAAGGGCTAGTGGAAAGAAAAGTAGGGAAGAGCTGAATGATTATTCTGAAAGAAAAAAAGTTGTGATCAGAGAAAGGGCTTTCTGAGGTGGTGCTTAAAATTAGGAACACAGGGATGAGTAAAGCCTGGAGCACTTTAGGGCTTTTGGGTGTCAGGGAAACATCCCAGGGCTAAGTGCATATTATGTAGAGTATGCTCAGATATTAGATGAGGAGGTGATGACAACTGACTATTGTTCCTTAAAAGGGGTAAATGATCTAAAATTTTATTCTCAAATGAAAGGGATCAATTTGGGAATTTCAGACCATTCTGAGGAATAATTTTCTCTATATTGCTATGGTTTCACATGAAAGCATTGTAAGAGATAATGGGCCAATGAGAACACATTTGTTATTCTCTCTCAGTTCAAACCCTTTTATCACTATTACATACCTCCCCTGCTTTTACTGACTTTATACGGTACCATTAGGAACGTAAGCATTTTGAGCAACTTTAGCAATGTTAGAAGTACTAAATTTAAAGAGGGAAGGAAGGAAGCAATTACCCCTTTTGGTGTATTCCATGCATTAGCTGTAATTTCCATTGCCCATTTTCTGAAAACTCACGTCTGTACCATTTATGGTGAAAAGCCAGTCAGACTTGCCGCAATCAACCAAACATTCCAATTCAAGTCACTCTGGGAAGAATTTCAGCTCACAACATGCTGCTGAAATTTTCTGCTGGTTTGAGCATATCCTCTGGTAGACACAGTATTCAGAATAGCTTAGAAAATAAATTATAATTTGATAACTCAGAACACTAGACCCCAAGTAAAATTACTATAAAGGCAGTCCTTTCTTACATTCTTCCCTATGCATGCTAACACTGGAAGTAGGGTTCATGTAAAATGTTCCATAAAAATCTGCCAAATAGACTTCGGGAAAAGTAAAACCTAGTTTACGCCTTAAACAATGAAACAAATCCATTATTTAAAAAATAATTAGTATATAAAACAACGGATTTACTAAAACAATGCTGATACAAAGTCACACATTTTTCCAAATTATCACAGATGTTACATCCAGAGTTTTAAAACATTTATTAAAACAAATAAATCTAACAAAAACCAGAGCTGGAGTTAAACTTATCCTTTTTATAATTTCCATCTTCTCATGTATTCAAGTAAAATGTCCAAATCCTTGCTCATCTAATTATAGCCATCTTTTAAAATTAAAAATAAATTTACTTGAGCCATTCCATGAAAAAAAATCAATCTTTGAATTTTTCTTATTGATTAAAAAGTGGATCCAGTAATAAAATCCCAAGATCAATGGCATTTTAAAAAGTATCAGGAAATAAATATTTTGGAGACACATTTTGACCATGTTACTTTCGGTCAAAAACCTTCTGAGGTCCTCCAGTGTTCAGGAAATCAAGTTTCATTCATTTATTCAATAGTTTTAGTGAGTATCTCTCTGCTGGATGCCAAACCCTAACCATCCTCCTGTGGACAAAGCCAAGTAGATAAAAAGGCCTGTAAAACCAACCAAGGCAACATAATGACCCTGTAGGGAAGATGTGCCGAGAGCTTTGGGAACAGAAGAAAGCTGGGTATTAATGGGGTCCAGTAAAAGCCATTTTAACTTTATCAAATGGTCACCTATTGTCATGAAACCAATTCTATTCAGAGTTCTCAGGATTAGGCATTTCCTAAGGTTTGTTTAAACAGTATTACCAGCACCAGAAATGCTTAACCATTCAACAAGACTGTGGCAATGAAATAATCAAAAAAAGATACCAGAAAAGTTTTAAGGTGCTGTTAAGAAGTTAAAAAAAAAGATCTACATCAATTATAATAAAGGAAAAACAATACTTTAAACTGTAATAAAAAGTACATGAAAAGTAAAACTGTGATTGAAGACAATTTCCAAATTTATTATAGCTCTCAGCATCTCTCCCATGCTGGTGACATAGAAACCCTAATGCAAATAAACCTAAAAATGCTATTTATGGAAACCACTTATATTTAAAATCTTGCCTCTTTAAGCTGTACATTCAAGCTGAATAACAATGAGCTCAACTATTCCAGATCATAAATATGTTTATTGTTACTTTTCTCTAACCATATTGAAAATGATACATTTCACATTCTTTTACATGCAAATTAGGAGTTTCTTTGCTCTACTAAGTTATAATAAATGTGAATGTGAGAAAAAAGAGAAGTAATTTTGTTCAAATTTTTTATTCATAGCATCCATATTTCAAGATGTAAACCATAAGTCAAAATACAAACTATAATCCCAGACATAAAGTTAGGAAATATGAAGGGAGAGCATCAAAAAGTAGCAATATTCTGCAGACATGGGCAATGTTTTTTGCTTAGAAAAAAGTAACAAATTATTATTGGAAAATGATGAGCTTGGAATAGTTCCAATCACTTAACCAATATTACTTACATGTCCACTAGGCAAAAAATCTAGGAAATATACAAAGATAATTAAAAATTAAAATCTTGTTCACAACAAGATTGACATTCAACACTAACTATAATATTAGCACACAAATCCAAATATGAAGCAAAATATGGTAAGTCTCACAAGAGAGGGAAACCAAGATGTGAGTATGTAAATGGACTAAAGAGAACACACGCAGTTGGGGTTTATCCAGGAAGACTTCATTAAAGGGGGCAAGATTCAAGCTGACCTCTGAATGATAAATTCAACTTTGCTATATCTGACAAACAAACTAGGGTAACAACTCACTTATTTAGACTAGTAGGGAAATATCAAGTTCTGTCTTTTATTCTTTCAGGGATTCATCTTTATATGTTTCTTTGGCCATTCAAAAATAATCTCTCTCTAGAAGAAATTACTTCTCTATTTTCTTAAAAAAGAAGGCATTGAAAACAACTTAACTTAGAGATTATATGACTTATTATTAACTTAGAGAATTATTTATTACTTATTTAACATAGAGATTATATGACTTATTATTCAAATTATATGGTTCCATCCTCTATTTACTTCTGGTATCCAGCAGGGCACCTACTTCTAACTATACCTCTTTTCTATTTCTTTTTTTTCTTCTTCTTTTTTTCTATGGGTAAAGAAACAAGAAAGCAATCTTGTTAGAAAAATAGAGAAACACAAAAATCAATGAAGTCCTATATGAAGGATAAGAAATAAAGTTCCTGATTTTTCTCTAAGGTTTTTGTGACAGGTATTTTGAAATCATATATCTTTCTTTGTTTTCTTTCAACTCTGCTTTGCAGGTTAAAAATAATTGACTCTTAACTTGTTAATAAGTAGGATTTCCCTGAATGTAGAACCTGCAATAAGATGAAATGTAATGGATAAGAAAAGTGATTCAACAAAAGCACTTAAGTTCCAAATATTTTGCAGTAACCTGGAGGACAGCTTTCCAACGCAGGCTTGGAGGTCAACCACTTGTCAGCCGCTTGCCTGCCCACTCCCTCTGAGCAACACTCATCAGTCAGCTCATCTCTCTCATACATACACACGTGGTTTCCAGGCAGATGCCCTAACTCCAGAGAAAGGCTCAGCAGGAAAGAGACCGGGTTAGACAACATTAGAAGAAATCCACATTGCCTAATTAGAATAATCAACCAAAATTTTCACTCAAATATGGCAGACAACCAAAAATCGCCTGATTTCCAAGGAAAGTCAAGGACATGAGCAAGAAAGAACAGAAAAAAGGGCTATTTCAAGCTATTAAAAGAAAAACACACAAACTAATAACACCCAAATGCTCAAGAAGGATATCATACCCATAAAAAAACTGGATGATCTGAAACCATGAGAACATTAAAAACATTTAGAAAGGGCTTCCCTGGTGGTGCAGTGGTTAAGAGTCCACCTGCCAGAGTGGGCGACACGGGTTCAAGCCCTGGTCCGGGGGGATTCTCAGTGCCGCGGAGCAGCTGGGCCCGAACGCGACAGCAGCTGCTGAGCCTGCGCTCTGGAACCCCCGGGCCGCAACTGCTGAAGCCCGCGCGCTTGGAGCCCGTGCTCCACAACGGGAGAGGCCACCGCGGTGAGAAGCCCCTGAACCACAGCGAAGACGCAATGCAGCCAAAAATAAATAAATTAAATAAATTAAAAAAAAAAAAAACGTTTAGAAAGTTACACGACTGTCATTTTAAAGATCAAGAGTAGGTCTGGAACAAAAATTTGAATATATTGCCCAGGATGTAAATCTGAGAAAGAGGAAAATATAAAAGAAAGATAAAACAGAGAATCAATTCAGCAGGCAAAAGATCTGACTAACAAACATTAACTTCAGGGAAAAGTGGGGGAAAAAAATGGAGAGGAGGAATGCATCAAAGAAACAATAGTGGAAAAAAATCCCAAATCGGAAGGGCACAAGTATTTATGTTGAAATGAACAGGAACCTAGACACCTCGACCCATTATAATTGTGTCCTGCCAGGCAGTATGAGTATATTTACATCCATGTTTACCCCTTCATTGGAACCAAATAGGATTCTTCTCATGATCATGAGTTAAGGGTAGCAGAAGAGAGTCAGATTCAATATGGACATAATACATTAGCACCAAGACGAAGGTTAAAATAGCATCGGTGCACACTAGGAGAAAGGTTTTGTAGTAGTTCAGAGAGAAGAATGACATTGTTTAGCTGTTATCTGTTGAAGATTACACAAAACTACTAGATTTGGTAAAAGAAAATTGATAGGATTAAAATATATTCTCAGAACACCTGTGTTATGTGTACTAGTTTGACCATTCTTGAATGAAGGTATATTCTAAACATTATTCTCAAACTTTCCATGGTATTCTGAAATATCTATTAATTAAAGCAGTATAGATTTCACTGCTTTTATTTATACCCTTCCAATTGTTTTTCCAAAATATTAATCACATTGAAAACCTTATATTTCATTTCATGCTCTAACACTGCACATTTGAATTTATAGGAGATGGGACAAAAACCTGAGAATTCATATTAATTCTCAAAATATTGAAATGGAATTAGAAAAAACAAACTATTATATTAATTCTCATACTAACTTTTCTACCGGATCACATTTATTTATATAGACATGTATTGCTTAAATAAAATTACTCATTTTGATACCAATTATTAAATAATAAAAAGCAAATTACATCAAGATACTATGATATTTACTGTAACTCACATTAATATCAAATAGAAAATTTCATATATTTTGCTTAAATACACCTATTTAAATTAAAAGTGGATAAGTATAGATTAATGCAAAATTATCTATGAACAATTACACAATTTCAACATAAAAAAATTCACATAAATTTATAATTGTGTTTAGATTATTAGGTTTAAAACATACACTTTTTCACTTTTAACCCTATAACCTTATATTTTATTTTGACCTAACTTTGGATAATAATTTCCTCAATCTGGAGAAATCCCTTCTAGAAATATGCTTACTTCCAAAATCCTCTAACCTGTCTTCAAAATCATTCTTTAGTAAGCAGCTATGAAATGAGAAATAAAAATTTCTAGAGACGTCAACTTTTTTTTTTCTAAAACAAACAAATTACTTCAATCATGTTATTTAACATCAGCCAACATCCTTAAAGACAGACACAGTTAAAGACAAAAGAAACAGCTGGTGAATAATATAGGGATATTCATAAAGGTGAAGTACTCTCATAGTACTTCACTGAGTCAAGCTGGGCTTCTCTGTTGCTATTCAAGTTACTGCTAAGTGTGGGAAGACTGTTAAAAATAACTTTTGTGGCTCCAATAATATTTTTATAGTTTCACTTCTCTCAAAGTCTTATTCTTTTTTTTCTCAGAGAAAGTCAGAGCCTCTCAAATCCACAGGATTAAAAAAAAAAGGAAAAGTAGCAGCCAGCTGAAGAGTTTTAAAGAAAACCTACTGGCAAATTTTCGGAGCTGGTGCTCAATACCAGCATCATTGTTCCTTAATAAGAAGAGAAGCTAAATTTAAAAACCCACAAGCATTTTTACATGCCCTACCATCTGCAAGGTATTTTACTACATACTGTGAGAAATCCTCAGTTTCTATCTACCCATCTCTTCTCCCATACTACCCAAAGTGAAAAATCCATGAGTCCCTTCTCTATTTCTCTAGTCCTCATCATATAGCAGAGTTTCTCAAATTTACCCAAACAGTAGTACCCTTAAGAGCAGAGAAGACAGGATACATACCCTCAGGGATTAACAGTGTAAGCTCAGTGCTTAAAAAGAATCTCTCCTCTTTTATGCTAAAATTTTTAAATTCCTACAAATTAGGCATTTAATTTTGTTCCTTAACACAACCTTATTTATTTCATTATAACTTTTTGCCCTCAAAACTTGAAGCGGGAGCTTCCCTGGTGGCGCAGTGGTTGAGAGTCCGCCTGCTGATGCAGGGGACACGGGTTTGTGCCCCGGTCCAGGAAGATCCCACATGCCGCGGAGCGGCTGGGCCCGTGAGCCATGGCCACTGAGCATGCGTGTCCGGAGCCTGTGCTCCACAACGGGAGAGGCCACAACAGTGAGAGGCCCGCATACCGCAAAAAAACAAACAAACAAACAAACTTGAAGCGTAGTTGATACTTCAGGAAGCTGTGCCACGTTTCTCCTGTGGCTTTTCTTGGGGTGCCCAGGCCAATTTGAAAAGAACAGACCAGTAATTTCATTTTTTCTTTTCTTCCAGTAGGTGCATGTGCCATGTTCCACATTCCTCCTGTCCCACAGAGTCTCTGAATGCCCATCTTTACCTACTAAACCCAAGGCAGAAGCGCACAGAAGGCTTCAGAATGATTCAGGGACTTTCAATAGTGGAGTAGCATGGGTATTTAAACAGACATCTGTTTTTATTGAACCACAAGGGGTCCAACCTATGGGTTCATTTCATGTTAATTTCCAATCCAGTTAATTTGGGTAGACAAATTTAAAGAAATTTTTACAAGCTAACAGATGTTGTACCAAGAAATATTTTAGTGTACTAAAATTATCATTTGGCATTAGCATTTTATAAGAAAATGACAAAATATCCTTGCTGTGACATTCATTTTCCAATCCAAAATCCATTGTTTAAAATATGAATACATATGGTGAAATATACAGAGAAGGGAGACTTTTACTTTGTTCCCCTTAGCTGTTAGTAATGTTACTTTATAAGAAGCATGCATTACTTTTGTAATTTAAAAAGAGAAGAAAAACTACAGAATTTGGAATTTTCATCTATAAGCAGGATAAATTTGTGTTCGTGTAACACTTCCACAAGTGTATTGATCTCAAAAATTAGATCAAATAGTTATAAATATATGTTCTAGTCAACAGTTCAAAATACTAAATCTATTTCATTGTCCCAAATGAATGACCTTAAGGTCCTTTAACCATAGGTGATTTATAAGTCCATCTTCACACAGTTTATCATCCTATTTAAGCAAATTAAAATGGAGCTCTTCCTTGTTATCTTACATTACCAGCCTAGAACTCTCCTTCCCACTGCCACCAGCAAACTACCATAGGTATTCAGATGGGCCACTTATCTTAGTCCAAGAAAGGAGACCTCTAGGCTAGAGGTGCTGACTCATCCTCAGATTAATTTCAGCTGGCCCCTTTCCAAGCACCATAGAAGGGGATGCTGTAGTTGAAGCACAGGGGAAACATGACAGTTTTTTGACTATCACTTTCTAACTGGAAACTCTAAGTTTGATAAGAATCCTGGCAGAGCTATCACTAGAAAAGAGAGGAAGCACTGAATAGCAGAAAGATATCCACAGAAAGCAACTTTACTACAATACTCATACATGTGTGTTCCCCAGCTCCGTGCAACTTGCCTAGCATTCATCTAATTCGTGAGATTTCCAGTTCATGTCTTCCAAATTTTATGACGATGTTTAATAGTTAACCCCCAAAACCTCATATGCTTATTATTATAGTGTTCTATGTTCTATGTGCATGATGACCTGTGTCTCCTTAATAGTACATTTTATATATATAAAAAACACAGCTTAATTCTTCACAAATTTATTTAAAGCATCTATTCTCTAGAGCTCTGAATAAGACCTGGTCCCTGTCTACAAGGCATTTGGAGTATCCTAATCAACTCTTCATCAAACTTTATGTATAAAACACTTTGAAAGGAAAAAAATTCTGAAGAATCATGACTGTTGACTTTGTTTATTACTATAGTACCTAAACACGTACAAACATATCACTAAGTATAAAATCTATAGACTTATATCCTGCATAATAACATCCTTTAAGACTCAGTTATAAAGTATCATCCAAACCATCCAGAATCTGTTCATGTTTCACTACATATTTTTAATTATAATCAAAATAAAAACACAGAATAACTTCCGTGAATAACTTTCAGACTCATAAGAATGCAACTCTTGATTCCTTGAGGTCCAAAAATAACACCTCAATGAAACCTTTCCATTGCAAGCAAGATAAATATAAAGTTCAAACTAAGCTAATCTCATAAACTGTTATCAACACAATTTGCAACATGCCATAAGTGAAGGAAGGAAGTCTTAGACATAAGTTCTACCTCCCAAATCCATCATCAAATAAAAGATACTTTTAAAAATTCAAAACAAAATGTGCATTTTTTCCCCAATCCGGTGAGGTAGAATGCTAAGAGCACAGGTCTTGAAGTCAGATAGATTTTAGTAAGATTATTTAACCTCATCTAAGCATCAGTTTTGTTCATCTGTAAAATGGAGATAAAAATACATACACTTAGGGTTACTATAAAAACTAAACAAGGTAATTTAGATCATTCTAGGCATGGTGTCTAGTTAAATAAATGTGAATTCTTTTCTTTATTCTAGCTAATCAGATGATCTCTGTTGGGGAAAAATTTAAATAATAATTATTTGATTTTACTTTTGTACCAGAATAAAATTTACATTCAAGAATATGGAGTAAACTTACTTAATTTTATGAAAGTGATAGAAACCTGACAAATGTAATTTTGCAAATAACAACAGAAATTTTAGATACTAACATTTATAAGAGAATAATAGACTCATTTAAATAAAATAAAGTAACAGTGTTCTTACAGTTTCAATGAATGTTATTCTCTGGTAATATTCACATGTTAGATGAGTTTTATGACCTAGTATTCACATTATTAGAATTTAAATGGGCCTTGCTGTATCAAAAGTGATGCATTCAAAAGTCTGGGAAAGCTTCACTAAGAAACATGGTATAAAAATCATAATCAAGGCACTGGTACAAATCTGTCTACTACTAAAGCTGTGTGTTTGTGTATATGTGTAGGGGGGACAAATATACAATTACAGACATATTGTATATTGATATATATATATGTAATTACTATTCAGGTAAATGAATATATGTGTAATAGATATACGTATGTAATATACATATATATATATCATCCATACAAATATACTCTCACATTGATCTGTAAATTGTATATAATATATATCATATACATATACACATAAGGATATGTCCTGCAGCGTTTTTTAATAAGTGAAATTTTTAAAGCAGAGTTTATACAAAGAGAAACAAGGTCAACTTCATGTAATTCCACCCCCTCAAGCATATTTTTCCATTTTTAAGAATCTACATAGAATTACTTATGTATGGATTTGTTCTCAGTATTTTCTTTCTTTTTTTTTTTTTTTTTTTTTTTTGCGGTACGTGGGCCTCTCACTGTTGTGGCCTCTCCCGTTGCGGAGCACAGGCTCCGGATGCGCAGGCTCAGCAGCCATGGCTCACGGGCCTAGCCGCTGCGCGGCATGTGGGATCTTCCCGGACCGGGGCACGAACCCGTGTCCCCTGCATCGGCAGGCGACTCTCAACCACTGCGCCACCAGGGAAGCCCTGTTCTCAGTGTATTTTGATAAAGGTTAACATAGTATCTAAAGATTATATTCCTAAAAATAAAATTTTTACGAAAGTCTAATGACATACTTTAGACAACTATTTCCTCTGAAAAACTTCAGTTTCTGATTCACGTATAAGTTATCACCAAAAGTGCTAAAAATGAGTTCGGTTAGCAAGAGTCAAAAAAAGATTCCTCACATCTTAAATATTCAATGATCAGAAATCCATCTTACATCTGTAGTAAACAAAGAGTTCGTTTTCTTTTTTAAAAAGCAAGCAACATACCACTCTCACATTCCTTTAGATCTAGAAAATGGGTTTACAGCTCTCATACCTTGTCCAGAGACAATGTGTGGTGCTGTAGGTAGTGAGAATATATTCCGCCATGTCCTCAAGGACTAAAGTAACCCCAACTGGCAAAAGGAATTTAGAACATTTCTATTTAATGTTGAGCCTTTAAAGGACCCTTTCAATGGTATTATAATTTGATTAGCATAAACTACTTAGAATCTAGGATAATGTATCAAGATCATACTTTCTTTAATAGTTCTATAAATCAGATAACAGAAAAAGGTCCCCAGTCAATGAGAATAATATCTGCCACTATGATAGGAAATAGAATAAACAAAACTTCAGATATGCTTGATCTTTATGTCTTCATATCCTCAGGCTTTATCATCTCATTTTGAGACAGTACTTATAAAAAGATTTTCCATGTTAATTGATATTACAGGCTCTGCATTAAAAAACTATGAGCACCCTGATTTTCAGTCTACCATTTTCAATACCAGTGAAGATTATTCATGTCTCAAATGTTAAGTCCACAATCACTGTAATAATAAATCACTCAAATGTAAGTCCACTCACTACATGGAATAAGTTCAAAGCATCATTCAGATAGAGTACGACTTTCCATATTCCAAGTCTTCATTTAGCAATATTGTAGATTTGTGTTTTGTCTTTTATTTTTAATCTGAAAAATTCTTTGTATGATAGCCTGCCAATATCACTGAACCTACATTTAAACAAGCAGGTAGGCAGACTTGGTTTTTAATACAAAGCAACTTGTCTTAACAGTATACATTATTATTTAGAGAGAAAAATTCAAAGTATGTTAACTTCTAGGTTTGTTTTATTTTTCAAATTATATGTAGAGATAATACCTGAAGCTGTATGCAAAACAGTGTTTGGAGAAATAAGTAAAATTGTAAATTCTTATTCAAATATTACAAAATTAAGGTCTTAAAGAGTCACATTAACAACTCTTTTGACTAGAGTTAAAAGAATGTACCAGTGAATACAGCCTATTGATCAGTATGACTTGAAGCTCCACAAAATGACCGACACGTGGCACCTCATGTGGAAGAACTTTCCACTCAAGGGAATGAGACAAACCAAAAAGAGAACAAGAGTGAAAGCAAGAGACAGAACTCAAAATGAAGGATGATATTTCTTCCAAGGGAAAAAAAGGAAGATTTTGTGAAATCAAAAAATTTGATTTTTCTTTTTCACAGTGTCAGAAAATTTTAAGGGATGCTGAAGAGTCTATGGCCAGAATGCAGGGTATATGGGTGAATGTAAGGGTGGAACAGGGTAAGCTATGAAGCTGATAGTTGAGGGCCCTGAATGCCATGTACATTTTAATTTTTTTCTGGACTCTCATCATCTATATTCCATTCTTATGTTTGAGGAATCCTCCATGTTAGTCTGTCCAAGAAGCAAGAAATGGAACATAGCCACGTTCACAAGCTTCCTTAGAACGAGGGTACAGAAATCTGCCCAGGGATTTTCCCATCAGCCCCACATGATCCAGTAATCTAGTGACACGAAGAAGCATAAGCAGTGCAGGTTGCTTCCCTGCAAGGGTGGTGGCTGCTAAGGCAGCTACACTAGTTTCTTGTGGCTCCAGGGGCAGTGTCTGGAGAGTGAGGTCTGATGTATGCTCAGCCACAGCAGCATCTGACACCACACCAGAGAGGGCCTGGAGCGTAATTCTGGGCCTGTCCCTGGCAGCCTAGCTTCAATCTGCTTCTCAGGCTCTGCCAGAATTTTCTGAAATGCCCAAGGTCCTTTAATAAGTCTGCTTCTGTATAAACTATCCAGAGGTGGTACTTCTGCCTTCAACCAAGAATCCCGACTGATATGCCATGCAAAAGTGCTTGACCTTTTGTATGGTATATAGAACCAAAAGTCAATCATTTCCTCCAAATGTGGGTTTGATTTAGAATTGCTGTATCTTTTTATCCTTTAAAGAATTTTATAAAGTTGATCAAGTTTTCCCAAAATTTTACATAAGGACATACATTATGTATTATTATGTATTATTTAATTGATGGTTAAAAAGAATATGAATGTAGATTATCTTTTTTTGAATATAGATTATATTTTAATTAATAGTACTTTACTAGAACTTTGAAATCCTGTTTTTTTTAAACCTTCAAGTTACTGTTTTCCCAAAAATTGTCTTCTGAATCAACAAAGAAGAAGTTGTCTCCTATTCCCAGATCTGTGTAGTCAGAAACTTCTTTGCAGGAATCTGCTTTTACAAAGTATCGAACAGGACACTTTCCTGCACCAACTTTGCAGATGAATACTGTCTGAACAGCAGCCAGTGATTTATGAGCTATGTAAGTCAGTACCTGAATGTGGCCACTTCAGTTTAGAATTTGAGAGCTGCAAATGTTGTGTTATACCATTTACTTTAAAAATGCAATATTTCCACGTGATCAACTCAGAATTTAGCAAAAAAATCAATCAATCAATCAAAAGAGTATCCCGGGCTTCCCTGGTGGCACAGTGGTTGAGAGTCCGCCTGCCGATGCAGGGGACACGGGTTCGTGCCCCGGTCCGGGAAGATCCCACATGCCGCGGAGCGGCTGGGCCCGTGAAGCCATGGCCGCTGGGCCTGCGCATCCGGAGCCTGTGCTCCGCAACGGGAGAGGCCACAACAGTGAGACGCCCGCGTACCACAAAAAAAAAAAAAAAAAAAAAAAAGAGTATCCCCATCTCATTTCTAAGCCGAATAATTTTAGGTTTTCTCTTCCATCTATTCTTCCTTTTTATTCAAGCAATTCTGCTTGTGGAGAATTTCCCTTACGCAGCTATTTGTTATCAATGTTGTACATGAATGAACTCTGAAAATGCAAACTGTGTCAAACGAATATTTTGTCCAAATGATAGGTTGTTAAGAACCAACCTTTTAATTGGATGAATGACAGAGTGGCCTCAAGAGTAATGTCTGTCCTTATTTATTTGGCACAAAATATGAGTGCTCTGAGGTAAGGCTATGCAATGAGTCTAATTTAGGGACACAGAATAAAGATACAGACGGCCAAAAAGAAACAAAAATCTTCTTTGATTTTCTTATCTCATATATCACGTAGGACTATACGTGAATACAAGGAGGAAAAATGACACATAATAAGACAACATCTTTCATGGCTGTGATCAGAAACAGATTATGTAAACATTAAAGAGACTGCTCAAAGTATTTTAGAAAGTCTACCTCAGAAAATGAATTTGAATATTTACATTAAAATTTTCTCACAATAAAAAAAGAAGTAACTGCACAAGAAAAAAACATGATGCAACCAAGGAAATTTTATCTTTACTAGAAATGTACTTCTTAGCACAGTAATTAAAATAGCTCTTTTTAGTAGTTTGTCTTCTTTTTATAGCCCAGCCCAGTATGATTCATGTAATGTGAGGGTCTAATTCTTATTATGAGTAAGAATTTCTTTCTGTATTTCTAAGCACCACCTTTAAACTACATGCTCCTAAGTTTGTACAATTATGTTCCCGAGTAGGTTGTTAACAGCGAAGCTCTTTCCAGTTGTTAAAGCTAAGCCTCTTAAAGCAACCTGTTTTCCCATCGCTTCTCTTCTCTCAGCTCTTATTTATATCAGACCTTTATTGGAAATAAAAAGATGTCAGTATTATTTTTTTGAAAAAAAGGTAAAATATCTAAGTTTAATTTTATGTTTCCAAGAACCAACACTGAGCCCTTTTTCACACTCGAAGTACCAGTGAACAGCTCATTCTGGATGACAAACAAAAGCTCCTTATCCACCTTTTCAAATCCAGTTACTCCTCTAGAATTTTCCATATACTATGCTTCAGTTATCTTCCTAAAAGACTATTGTAACCATGGAACTTCATTACTGAATAACGTATGATAGTGCCTATTGTATTAAATTCAAATAAATTCTTTTATATTGACTATATGCCCATTACCTAGCAATAAACCCACCATGTTTGCTTGTTTTTTCATTTCCCGACATGAAGAAGCACTCTGAATTTCATTAAGCAGAGTATCCACAGTATTTACATATTAATATATCCTTATGAGGAATAACAGAGTGCAATGTATTGTCCCTAACGTCCTAATTATACTGCAGTATATAATTTATGTGTTGAATTGAGGTAATGCTTTATCCTCCATTTTTAGCCCATTCTTTTCACATAGCATTATGTCATAAGTATTTTCCAGTTTCATGTATAGTGAACGCAGAAAATCATTTTTGATGGCTGTCTATAATTGTCATAGGGTGCACAGTAGTTTAACCATACTCTCTATCCCTTATGTTGTCTCACACGTTAAATATCACTCACAAGTCTAAAGTCATCTCTGCTTTCCTTAGGATAAATGGCTAAAAGTGAAATTACCAGGACAATGGATATATTACAAATAACCAACACTGAAAACTTGAAACCAATCTGGATATTTTAAGTGTCCATTTCATATGAACATTAAGAAAACATGTTAAAAGCTACTGTTTAAGAGTTTCAAAATCAATAGTTTTAGAGGAATTAAACTGCTAGGTACACATTCTAAGTCTCATAAATAAGTTGATATCATATGTAAACACATTCAAAATCATTCTCCCAAAGACATTTAAAATTGTATGAAAGAAGTCAGAGATTAATGATAAATGTAGTTAGAGTTATAGAAATCCCATTCCATGGGTAGATTTATTATCACCTATTTTTGGAAGTTTACTTGATTTTGATATGCTTGAAATGATGGCTCACCAAATTAAGAAATCCTCAATAACTTTTAGTTGTACCTAATTATTCTACATACAAGAAAAATTAACTTAAGTAACATCACTCAAGACTAAAGGCTGTTCTTATTAAAGACAACATTAGGTATACTCTTCTGTTACTCCCTTCTCTATTTAGTTTTTTTTATAATTAATATTTAGCTGTAGAATTTTGTTCTTAAAATGCAATATGTCTTAAATTATATTTTTCTAGCATTAGTTGAATAATTGTTGTGCATTTCCGAAGGAGAGATTTGAAGAAGCATAGATTGAAACAGCTGTCATGCTACCAAATCCAACATCCTGACGTTAATTTCAAAACATTCCTCATTCTGCCAGGGAATGGCCTCCCATTGCTTTCCACAGAATCAAATCTCACGAAATGGATGTTCCTTTGAGGTCCTCTAGGCTGAAGCTTACTCTATCAGTTGGGACCAGATCATTTCTGACTCTGCATTCAGCCCTAACCTTCATTTGACAGCCCATAAGCCATGTCATCCTCCAATCACAGAGGAGGTCATTATGAGACATTTTTCTTTATATTTTAGTGTCTCTTTATATATTTTTATCACTCTATGGTTCATAAAGCATTTTTAGATCCATTATCTCGTGTAACTGTCACAATCCAATAGGAAAGGTACAAAATCTGTTATTAGTCCTCTTTGACAGGTGACTCAGAAAGGCAAGGTGATAAAGTCATTAATGTCAGAGATAATATAAATACCTAGGTCTCTTCACTTCCAATCCAGTCAACATTCTACTATCCCTCCTAACATTCTCTGGTCATTTAGGGAAAAGTAATCTTACTGCTTAAAATGATATGTCATTTACGACCGTAGAACTACGTAAGAGCCTAAGAAATCTCAACAGATTTTTTTTTAAGATTCCTCTTTAAAGTAATATTAGTCTTTTAAATCCATTTCAGAATTAGCATAGAGAATTTCCTGGAATACACAGAAAAACGATTGCATTTAATATACACAAACTACAACATGAAAGATGTCAACCCACTGAAGCTGAGGCAGGACTTGAGTTGCAAAGGTTCTAAACCTTAGTAAATTATGTAGATATGATGGTTAATTTTATGTGTCAACTTGGCTAGGCTATGATGCCCAGCTGTTTGGTCAAACAACAGTCTATAATATTGTTATGAAGGTATTTTTTTTAGATGTGATTAACATTTAAATCAGCAAACTCTGAGTAAAGCAAATTACCCTTCACAGTGTGGGTGGGCCTCATCCAATCAGTTGAAGGCTCTCAGAGACAAGAATGAGGTCCCCCAAAGAGCCGAAGAGAAAGGAATCCTGCCTCCAGACTGCTTTCAGATTTGAGCTGCAACATCAACCCCTTCCAGAATTTCCAGCCTGCCAGTGTTCCCTGTAGATTTTGGACTTATTGGCCTCCACATCTGTGAACCAATTCCTTAAAATCTCTCTCTCTCTCCAGAGAGATGAATAGATAGATAGGTAGATAGACATATATCCTATTGGTTCTGTTTCCCTGGAGAACCCTAATATAGGGTTAGATTCATTAACACCTATTCCCAAGCTCCTTCTCCTTTTCTTTCTTCTGGCTATGGAAGCTGGATGTACTCAATTTACCCACCTCTCCTGCAGTCATAGATGGCTGTATGACATAATTCGAACCAGGGATATGTAGGCAGAGATCTATGGGGAAGACTTCCATCCTTGAAAAAAGGACTAAACTCATGTCAGTAGAAAGTCTTCCCCCTTCCTACCTGGAACTAGGATTAGTTTCTTTAAAATGCTTGAAATCTATACGCATGAGAACAGATTCAACACTCTAAGGAAAAGCAGACCAAAAAGAGAGGAAAAGCATGGGACCATGATGCATCATTCAGTATCTACTTAGTCAGGGCCGACTCACTTACACATTCTGGAAAATAGACAAACAAAAGCCACTGTGGTCAAGTTTTCTGTCTTCTTTAGTTAAACACATTCTTATCTGACACAATAACTTGTAAAATAGTTTTTACAGATCTACTCCAATATTTATAGCATTAAACTGGTAAGTGTTTCCTTAGAGAAAGGTTAGTAGAAAATAATTTTAAAAACTAAAAATATTATGAGCCCAGGTACAATTTATTAAGCACTTAATGATTTCCTTAATTAAAATCTGAGACAACAATTAATGAGTATCTTTTTTTAAAAGGCCTCATTTACAGCTAGGCTGGAAGAAATCAGCCCTGCCAATCAGCTGATACCCACAAAGCAAGACTAAGAAGTCAGTTTGCCCACAAATAGTTGTAGAACAACATTAATAAATAAGAATATAGCCACAATTTCAGGCTAGATATACTCCTCACAAATATACATGTTTTAAATTATTTGCAAAGTTGCACAATCAGAAGCTATTTTCAGTGGATTAGTCAAAATGAAAAAAAAATTTTTTTTTCAGTTAGCATGATATATGAACCTAAAAATAGCATTACAGGCAGGTTTCAATAATATCATGGAGGCTCAGATAGAGGCATTTCAAAATGAACTGGATTGGAAAGACTGAGGCACATTGCACAGGAATTTGAATAAAGCTGTTTTCAGACTACATTAAGTTAACCTAGTGGCATAAGGGTTTCCAGAATTCCAAGACCTTACTCTAACTGAGAGGCCAGAAGAGATCCTCTATACCCAGTGGTAAAAGAGGACAGTCATTCATACTTTTCAGGGTCCATCTGTCATCTCTTGTCTGTAGTCTTTCTGGCTACAGTTCGGCTCTTAGGTAGACACCGACACAGTCAAAATCTCTGTTTCTTCTTTTGTGCTGTGACCCCCTCTTCTACAGCTTTGACCTAGGGGAGGCCAGCCTGCCCACACCATGCCCTCAGGGTATAATGCACAGCCCATCTTGGCTCAACTCTTCTCTATGCCTGGAGAACTGACCTACCTAGTCTTTAAAGTTAAGGTCAACTTCTCCATGAAGCCTTCCTGCCTAGACTTTATAGCCCCCAACGATGCTCCTTTTAAACATTTACAGTGCTTGTCTACGTACAACTCATCAATTCCATGCTCACTTCCACACTATTAACATTCTCATTTCGCTCTTTCTTTTCCCACTACACTCTAAACTCTGCATGGGAAGAACAATACGTGGAATCTTATACTTGGTAAGTGCTTCAGATACACTCATTCTGATATGATCTAATATCCTGATATTTCTACTGTATCACTTTACATTTTGTTTAACCTCAAGAAGTAGCTGTGTCTTTCTAAAGCTGTTATCTGAAGCACCACCTTTATTTTCATATTCTGTCTACAACTAAGCATACGGCTGGCACTCAATGCAAGCCCGCTTACTGTGATAATTCTAGTAAGTATGGTAATAACCCCATTTACCTATAGGGATTTTCAGGAGGATTTTATTAACAATGTAAGTCCATGTAAAAGTCACTCCTAGAAATTAATAACTATGAAACACTCACATTAAAAATCTCTGAAACAGTAAGCATTTCTACAAAGTTTTAGCTCTTCTTGAAAAAATGTATTTCACTATTTCTGAGAAATTACCTCTATGTGTGTGTTTTTCTGAGAAGTAAATGAGAAATCTTCATTCTAACATAAACTAATTATGAGAACAAGAAATATTCTTAAGATAAAATGAGCTCTCAGAATACACCCCAATAATGGAAATTCTAGTGTGATATATACACCCATGTGTACTTCGTTTCTAAATAGTATAGCTAGAAAACAATTTAAATAAAACTGACAGCCTACATTTTTAATCTTGCCCTGAGGTAGAGTAAAATATACGATATTCTGTTTCTATTGAAAATGAAAACTTTAATGTTAGATATTTTTCTTGTAAACATAAATGCTAAGGACTGGAAGAACTCTAATAATTTTGGTCCCTTTAATTTACTCTTCACAGATCTCTTCCAGAAAGATTAAGAGACTCTATCTCTAACAGGTAAGCACGTCTAGTGGAGAGAATGCTAAAACTAAAGGCAGCACCTCTCCATTCTGGATCTTTACTGTCTGATCTTTGTAGTCGACCTCTTTTCTTTCCAATTTCCTTATATTGAATATATTTGAACTTGTCAATTCCAATCTGACAACACAGATTTAAAATAAAAATTAAATGTCATTCTTTGAATCCTCAGGCAGAAGGTGAATGTAACATTTCAAAAAAAAATACAGTCTTTGGAATCAAATAAACCAGAGTTTGAAGCTAAACTCTGACAGCTCTCTAGCTGTGTGACCTTGGGCAAGTTACTAAACTGCTCTGAGCCTGTTGTCCACTTCTAGCATAAGACAAAGGAAATTTCATCTCACTCATTCTCCCTTACAGCCCAGTACATTGCTTGCTACATAACTAATGATCAATCGTTTTACAGTTATATATAAATATAAATCAATTTGATGCTTAATTTGATTATATTATATACCCAGAAAAGTTTAAAAGCTTAGATTGTTTATCATAAACATCATAAAATACTAAACATTTCAGACATTTCCTAGCATATTTATTCATAAGAGATGGAGTAGAAATTAATAAAACCACATCAGGCTTCAGATCAGCATTTGCTTTTTATACTACGATAAGTTCTTGTTTCGGCTTCCATTTTCTCCACAAGCTATATACCTTAATTATTAAAATGATCCAGAGACACATCCAAATTTACTTCAATAGTTAAGTATAGCATTAAGAAACAATCTGACCAAAACAGCTGTATAAAATGATACCAGCACTACCAACCAATTTTTAAAATAAGAGAAAATCTATTCAATCCAGATCTAGATTAATTTGGTCAAGCCACATTAGTAGTTCTATTCTACAGGAAAAAAATAACATGGCAAATATGCTAACAAAAAATGTATTCACAATTTTCTAATACTCCAAAATCTGTGACTATAAGTGTATATAAATTGGCCATAAGAATCATATGCCACTAATGTCACTCTTGATTCAACTTACCCAGGAATTGTGGAGGATGGCTGTGTTAAACTTCCCATCAACACATGCATATAAACTGAAATTTAAAACTAGGATGGTGAAACAGAAACCAAAAAAGGAATTCATCACTCAAATCCCCAAAATATTTTTTTCACATAGTGTTTTCAATCACAAATCTACCTTTGGACAAAGGATAAGATGAAAGCAGGGGCTCTTTAAAAAATAAAAGCACAAATGTTTTACATAAGCAGGAATTGTCAGTATTATTACTTACAGACTTTACACAAAACTGATAACTGCTATACAGTAACACCTGGAAAGCAATGGAACAGATCTTCCAGTATTTTCAGACACATTTTACAACTGTCTTGCCAAATTTGGTAAAATCAATTACACTCATTATCAACTGTTTCAAGCAATTCTTCAAAATGATGTATTTGACAAAATGGAACTTTGGTCTAATTCAAATGAGATTTAAGTTTTTTAAGCCTTGACTATTTTGAGAGTGTTTGCTAGGTTTCTATTCGCATCTATGAACACTAAACCTACTTCATGTGACACTTTGTTAAAAGTGTCAAAACGGAAATAAGATGTCATATTTTCTCTCTTAATCTAGCAATTCAGTTTTACAAGAAAAGTGTAATGAAGCTTCATAATGTGTCCAGAATATTAGGTCATTGTGGTTGTATTTTGTAAGATAAGGAATCAATCTAAAAATGGACTGAGGTGGAATAAAATCTGATACTACCATCTGAACACTATGAACTCTAGAAAACAAAGAAATATTAGGGAAATAAAGGATAGAAAATTAAAATTTAGTTAAGATTAAGAAAATTAGAAGTTAGGTAGAAAAAAGGACAGAAAAATAAAATGTATTTAAATTATGGACTTACAGGACCTCATCGAAAATGCCTACATTTATAGGGTCTGATTCAAGAATTTCGTTTTATTATAGAACTATCATAATTATATTATAATGATTATGTGTTTCAATTAATACAATGCCATTCATTATATTGCTTAGGTTTCAAAAAATTAATTTATGGTATACTGTTAAATGCTCTTTAAATGAAAAAACAAATCAATTATAATGGACTTGAAATTATTTTTACAATTGACTGTTAGACAATCCATATGTAGAATTTACTCGACTGAATATATAAATATGGTAATGCATGTGTAACAAATGTGTATACTAGCAAAAGTAATCATCAGTTACACACTTACAACCAATGAAAATAAACATTTAAAACACTACTATAAAATATATTGTCAGAAGAACAAATACTGATTAACAAAGATTATTTGACTGTGGTGGGTCTCTATACAGACTTTCCAAAGTTAGGAGATGTTCTTTCTGTAATTTGACCACAACTTCGTAAATCTTTAAGAATATTTAATTTAAAAAAGGGAAACCAAGACAAGATATAGGTTAAATAAGAGAAATGCAGAATTTTAAACAACCATAAGGTAAACACATGAATCTTAATGTAAGCAGTTATATGGGGATGATGGATTTATATGCTATGTAATTAATCTAAAATTATCCTGCTATAAATCTACTTGTAGCAGAAGCACCTACAGTGCAATTAATTGAGACACAAAACAGAATTATATGTTCATAAATCTGAAACTCCAGTTTGACAAAGGAAGACGTATCCTAAGAGATGTGGAACATTGATCTAAAGCCATTTCAGATAAAAGTGTTATAAAATGATTCTACAAGAATAACCTCCAGGTATAACACATGATGTCATGTAAATATGCAATAAACTGCTATCTTAAATTTTCAAGGAAAAGAACTTGTTCCACTGTCAAATAATACTATACGATAAAGTTCCATCCCATATGCTTTAATGACCCAAAATTTGTTTTGCAGTCTTATTGCAAAAATCTACACAATGACATAAAATATTGTGTAAAAGATCTGGTAAATCACACAATAAATGGAAGTCCAAATTCATAACTTAACATTTATTATGCTTTATGCTCATTATCCACTTACTGGCCTTTTAGTAATAAAGCACCCCTGTGACCCACCATTAAATGTCTTCACAAGTTCATACATTAAGAAATGTTTTATGTATACAGATATACATTTATACTAAATATGATATAATACACATAATTGGTATGTATATAATCAACATGCAGTCTGTTAATACAACAGAGCAATACTCCTGCCTATATAATCTGGGAAAGTTGTTCAAGCTATGTGGGCCTCACTTTTCAAGTATTTACAAAGGGCTACAAAGCCATGTATGATACCTGACCCATCATCTCTCACCCCTTTTCCTCTCTGATCTCACATTTTACTACTCTCCCAGCACCTTCTCAGCTCTAGTTTCTCTTGCCTTCTGGCTAGTTCTTGACCTGCCAAATACATTTCCCTGGGGACTTGTCCACCTACTGTTTTTGGCTGGAAGGCTTCTCCCTCAGATATCTGCATGGCTCAAATATCATCTCAGTGAGGCCCACCAAACAATCCTATTTAAAACTGCACACCCATCATCCTGCATCCCTTAGCCCCTCCCCTGCTTATTGACTCTCTTTCCCCTCCAGAAAATAAGGCAAGGACTTTTGTCTATTTGTTCTTTCTTTTTGACTGCTCTAACTCCTGCGCCTAGAAAAGTGCCTGGAGTATCAGGTGCTCAGTAAGTATTTGCTGAATAAATGAATGATGAGTGAGACTCAATGTACCCAAAATAGAAGTCACTTCTTCTCTGCTCATGCCTCAAATACACCAATCACTGAAAACTACTCTTCTTCCATTACTCCCTATTGCTAGGAATATTATAATACCATCACCTGAGTCCAAAACCTAGGAGTCACCTTAAACTTTCCCCCATTCCACCCTTACATCTCACCAATCACCTACTTTGGTCAATTCTCTCTCCTCATTACCTCTCAATTCCTTCTCCTCACCTCCACTTCCACTTTGACTCTTTGATCAAGACTCATCTCTCATTTGGTCTGGGGCAACAGCCTCCTAACTGTCTTGTGTCACTATCTCTAGGCACAAGAGATAATCCATCCTTCCATTCATCCAATCCATCCTTCCATGCTCCAGCCACTAAAGGGTAATCTGATCATGGTTACAAGCTCCAAATTATGGAACAGATTTTTCACTCTGACTGCTCATTAGAATCACCCAGAAAGATTTTTAACATACTATTCATGGGCTCCATAATAAGTGGATCTAAACCAATTACATCACCCCCACTAATTCTAAGAATCACTGATCTACAAGGTATACTCTAAACCTTTGAGGATGACATACAGGGCCTTTCACAATCAAGATCTACCAACAGCTTTTGAGCCTCATGTCTCCTGCCACCAGATATGCTTGAATCAAACACACTATTTGCTATCATGCTATTCTTCCACCTTTGCCTTCCCATGTATCCCCACTCACCTGGCAATGTCCCTGTGCATTACTTCTAGTTTGGAGGAAGCACTGCATTTTCCTGTTCTCCTCGGGAACTTCTTCCCTTACATTCCTGTGTATCTTATACTTCCCTCCATTATAGCAGTCAGCTATAGCAGTGGACAAGGAAATATCTGAGAATAACTGGCTGAAATCAAAGTTATTCATTTAAGTTTTTAAGTAAGTTTTGGTTTCTGTACTCAATGAAATGGATCACTGATACCTTTTTTCCTTTTGAGCTCCAATTCAAAAAGTCATTGTTAAAGCAAACAAGTCAATGAAAACATTCCACCTATACTTTAAGAGCTCTATTACTATATAGTTATTCAAATGTAATAAATAAAACCATCAGTAACACCTTAAGCCTTTCATGAATAAACAATGTATTTTTTTCTAAATATGTTTTAAAATCAATCTTGTATTTTTCTAAAACAAAAAAGTAATATATATGAACCATGAAAATCAGACCATGAGGAAACATACAATTGTGAGTGATGGCTTTATATTCATTGTCTTTAAATCCAGTGACTAACTCTCTGGAACAGACGAGTAATAGACATAGAAAGAAATGCAGAAGTGCTGATTCCTTTTCTATAATTTTTCCCAAAAGGAAAATATAACATTTATGGAATAGTTAAGAATGGCTTGGATATTTGAAAACAAAATTAATAAAAAATAATTTATACAAAGGTCTAAACCCTAGAGCCACATTAGAATCACCTGGGAAGTTTTTAACACTACCCATGCTACAGGCCTCACCTGTAAAAGACTCTGATATAATGAGTCAGGGATGGGTTCCATCACCAGAATTTTTTCAAAGTCCCCCAGGGGACTCCATTGCGCAGTCAGGGCAGAGAACCACTGAATCAGCACCCTCCCTACTACAGCAAAGCCCAGCTTTCAGAAGACAGTTGCAATAAACGCTTTCCAGTCAACATTATTTCTTTCCCATGAGAGGAAAAAAAGAATATGAACATTGTAAATTGGAAAATATTAATAATAGTTAACAGTTATATAGGAATTAGTACATATCAAGCATTATTCTAAGGGCTTCTAATACATTGACCTTTTTATTCCTCGCAATGGCTCTGTAAAGTTGGCACTATTTTATGCCATTCTGCTTCTGCAAAAATAGCTAACAGTTACAGAATGCTTAACACTGCCGGGTATTATTCTGAGTGCTGCTATATACATTAACTCATTTAATCTTCACAACAGTGTTGTGAGGTAAGTACTGTTGTTATATCCATTCGACAGATAAGGAAACTAAGGCACTGAGAAGTTAAGTAACTTGACTAAGGCCATTCAGCTAGTGAATGGCAGAGCTGGGATTTGAAGCCAGGTAGTATAGTGCCAGACTTAATTAAAAAACAAAATCCTGGTGTTCTGTGCTATATAACAGGCACAAAATACATTAATATGCCATAAAATTACTAAACACGTCTTTGGTTTTCTCCTCTTCAGGAGACAGTAATACAAATGAGAGGAAGATGCTCACTTAAGAAAATTAAAATAAGAATCATTTGATCCTAGTTCCAAGACAGGTACCAATGTTGGACCCAACTGGAGCTTTCATGACTTAGAAGGAAAAAGATTGAGAAGGATGACAGAGATGGGAAACCCAACTCTGTATCAGATGTGAAAGCAGAGATTGGTTAGAAGCCTGAGTTCTCCTCCCTGGGGGCTCCATGAGGAAAAGGAAGGTCTGTGTGTCCACTGCTTATAGAACGTGCTCAATAAATGTTTTTGAGCAAATGAAATCAACTGGCTTTTAAGATGTGAGATGACTGAATTCTAAAGCAGAATACTTAAATTTATTTTCACCCTATATTTTTTTTCACATTTTAAGATACTCATCATGAATATTAAATAATCTTATTTCATTTAAAATTTATTTTTGTATAATAGACTATTAGATTAAAACATTGTTTCATCATTAAAATGATGATCTTTAAATATTTTAATCTGTGCATGCAAAAATTTACATTAAAATTAAATTATATAGTAAATTTAATAAATATATAATTATTTATATAACTGATAGAAGTATAATTATTAAATTTATGAAAAAAGACACTTCTAGGGCTTCCCTGGTGGCGCAGTGGTTGAGAGTCCACCTACCGATGCAGGGGACACGGGCTCGTGCCCCGGTCCGGGAAGATCCCACATGCCGCGGAGCGGCTGGGCCTGTGAGCCATGGCCACTGAGCCTGCATGTCCGGAGCCTGTGCTCCGCAACGGGAGAGGCCACAACAGTGAGAGGCCCGTGTACTGCAAAAAAAAAGACACTTCTAATAATTAGCTCAAAAGCTAGGTAACCACACTGATAACTCAAGGCCGAGTTATTAGGAATTCTCTTGGGCCTGACTCACGGCTCCTCAGGTGGGGTCACCATCTGGTCCATGATCTTGCTGAGGAAAGCACAACCACAGATCTTCCCTTAATCAAGGACACAATGGCTACACTCTGGGTTTTCACCAGAGAATATGCATAATTCAAATTTCCTGTTGGCCAACCTAATATAAAACATTTGCCCGAGAAGTAATACCCATAGACGGCTCTCTGAAAAGTATTCTGAATTTTAAAATACAGTCACGGAAGTTATCCAACAATGGTGTACCTGACCATAATTGCATTGTCTCTAAGTAGAATTCCTCCTGAAGAACTGCCCTTGTGCATTACAGTCTTGGTTTATATTGAGGGAATTTATTAGAAACAGCCAAGCAAATCATACTATTCTACTTATCAAAGAAGTGGTGCTGAGTATGTGATCCCTCAGAACCCCTGTCTGCTCCATGGGGAAGATTTCTCCCAGGTCTTAGTATCAAGTCAAGCTAGGGTTCTCTTTAATGCCAGGAAAAAAGGAACTCAACATGTATTTTTCCTTTTTTTTTTTCTTATTTTTCTATATATGTCTTCCTTTTTCCCTTATTTCTTCACATTTTAATTTTATTTTATTGTATGTTACTTTTATTAATCTGTATATTTCTTTAAACCATCTACTCTATAAATAAATACGCTCTACAATAAAAATGAATGAAACAGAAAGGGATAATGAAGAGTTCAACTACCACTGACTGTGAAGAATGAGGGATACAGCTTTCAAAATTATAAATGGTGAGTGAAGATTTTAAAATCTCAGAATATTAAGAAATCCATTTCATTCATTAGTTCCCAAAACAATGCCGGTTGAATTTTTTAAATAAATATATTATTTTCATTCAGTTAATTTAGAAACTTGTAACATGCTTTTTATACTATAAATGTCCAACGCCTTTGCAAGACAGGCTAACATTAAACGTATGTCATGACTCAAACTGATTTATTTGTGGTCAAGCCTTAACGAGAGTATTGTTTAACAGGACAGTAAATGAAAAGAGCATGAGAATTCTGAGGAACTGCAGCCCCTCAATTTTTCAGTTTACATGTTTTCCTATTGCTCAATAATATCAAATAATGACTCATATGATTCAAGACACTGATTTTATTTAAATGAAGTTTATGTTTAGCTTAAACACCTTATTAAAAGTTACTTTTAATATATTTTGTGCAAAAGAAGTAACATGCTATAGTCAAAGTAAAATGCAGTATAGTTATATGATAGATTACATTTTTTTGTATGTTGAGCACTAATTCATTAATTCACTCGCTGGAAAAGAGATTGAAATGAATGTTTCTCACATAGCTTTTTGGAAACCAAGACAAAGGAAGTAGAAGTAGAAAACTGACTAGAAATTTTTTCAGGAAATTAGAATACTTTTGATCAATTAAGGAGGAAGAGTATTCAAAGTTTTTAACTAATATGAGTGTGTATGTTATCATGGAACTCATTTCAAATTGCGTGGAAGCATCTTCCAAACTTTGCATTTTTCACAACTGTTGGAAAACACACATTGTCAGAATTCAGGTGGTAAGGCATTAGTTAACAATGAAAACAGACTAGCTAAGACTACAAAACATGGAGAAACTGTACCAAGTTTGTCCTTCAACTCACAATGCAATTTTATTTTGTACAATGAAGGAAGCAGTGTGGCAGAAAAGAGATTTCATAAAATCAATGCGGGATGATTTCATCTGACAAGTGGAATGGGGGTGGAAAGAGTAGGTGTGAGAAGCTCACTACTTTTAGTTAAGTTAAAAACTAAATATGACTGAATTAGAACCAAGAAAAGACTGAATTTTTGAAGGACTGAATTTTAGGTAAAAATCCCAGACTTATACTTCTTTCATAGATATTAATATACTTTAGCGGCATAAACCGTGTTCATGATACAGTAAAATTAGCATTACAGAAAAGGGAAGCTCATAAGTAACAGAAAGAAGCTAAGAAGGATGTGTGACAGCCCTATAAGAATGGGACAGATATTTTAACCTTAATGGTTATGTTACCAAGAATTTGTATGTAGTTACATTTTTTATGGTATAGTTCTCTGGTATTACAAGCCCTGGGAAACACTTCCAGAATATATCCTTTGGTGAAATAATGGAATTTTCTAGGGTGTTTACAGCCTTCAGGGGGCCAAGATTAGACATAAGACATTCTGGTGTGAAATTAACTCTTTAAGAAATCTATTAAAAATCGGTTTAGTCATAAGAAATGATTTTTTAAGCCACAGGGAAGTATTTCCATCAACATGGAACTCTGTTTGCTTTGGAACAACATTTAATTAGACAAAATAAAGATACATATTTTTTGGCTCCATTTAACTGCTAACATTAAAAAGATAAATACACACTATTCTGAAAATGACTCTTAGATGGATGAAATGCAAAACTCCCTCACAGGGAGAAGAAGAATCATTGAAATTATTTTAATGCTTTAATGTAAGTGATCTCATTAAAACAAAAACCAAAGAAAAGGAACTTCCCATTCTGCTAAGACACAGAATGAAAATGAATTGTACAAATAATTTTTCAACAGTGAGAACTTTCTACTCCTCACTAGTCTAGTAATTTACTAAAAAATACCTATAACAAAGAAAGTGTAACTGTATTATACGATTTACAACTCTAAACAGCCAAGTTTGAAAAACTTAATTCTCTGTAAACTATTTAAAATACACATCTCATTCTCACTAGAAAATTACTTCATTTCCTAGAGAATCTTTTAATGACATTTGCAACGTGTGGATTATCTGACTCAAAGTATCAACACTCTTATGCCTACCTGGTCCAGGCAGTTAAACTAAATGTGCAAGAAGAGGCTGGTGCACAACAACAGGTCATGAAGGGACTCAAGACTGCCTGCCTCTGCTAATGGCATCAAAAAACAAAATCAAGAAAACCTTAAAACACCCCACATGCCAAACGACATTTAAGAGCCATATGCAGCCTCCCAAGCTGCCAGACTGTAGCTCAGATAACTAGAAAAGCAGTAGCCAAGATAGAGCTCAACCAAAAATGTGAACTTGGCCAACAGCAGGTGCCAATAAATTCTAACACTCACAGAGTGTAAAGCATAGAATAATTTTTCATGATCATGCTTCAGTTAGTCCTCTATACTTATACAATTAAGATATAAATGAGTATAACAGCAACCCACGAAGTCTGATGATTATGAACATCTGCCATATGTCCTTGAAAAGTAGATGTTTCTACCTCTAGGTAGGGAAGGAAGGATCTCAATTCTGACTCTCCAATGGTCTCAGGTACAGAGAGAACCAGTCTGTCTGAGGCCCATCAGCAACCAAAGCCCTCTTTTTTCAGAAGAAGTCAAGCCACTCCTGGGCCCTATGTGTCATGTCTTGGAATATCAAGGTTGGCCTGTCATGAGCATTTAATTTACTGAGAACGTGATGAGAAACAATGCATATCAAATGCATTTGTAATGTATTTTATTGCTCGTTAATGACAGAAGAAAGGAAAAGTAGGTAGAGATGACAGAGGAAGAAACAGAGCAAGGGGCCAACAAGCAAGACATATTTTCCCAGACCACCAGGACCTTATCGTGAGGAAGAACCGAAGCTATTAATATATATCACTTCCTGAAACATCTGGGAAACATCAGGAGGGGTTTCCAGCTGCCTTGAGAGACAAGTTCCAGGGTGGTCTTGTGAATTGACTGCAGAATGAGATACTACTGACTTCCTTTCCTACCAAAAATTCCAATGAAATTCAGAAAAGGAGGCTAATCTAGAAATTCGTACAGTAATTTTTTTTTAATGTAGATAGAGTCTGATCTGTTTGAGATTCCTTCAATACATATATTAAATAATCACTTGTTAAATAATGTTTTCCACAGCCTCAAGATCAGTTATTTAATATGATACTCAAAGACTGAAGCAAATATTTGTAGTGCATGTCTGAAAGTCATCCATGCTTTATGTTTTACCAATATTGGATTCCTCATAGTTCTAAAATACTGAAACATACTCATTTCTTGTTCTTTGCCAAAAAAACCTTACACTTGTATTCTTCATTGGAAAAAATTTTATTTCATCTGACTTTTTGATATAGATGAATCACTCATTAATAATAATTAGTAAATGAATAAAATTGATGAAACCATATTATATGTAATATCATACATGATCTATTCAGTATTACGACAATAGCTAACACCTATTGACAATTTACTACGTGCCAGATACTATGTAGAACTTTACAAGGATCATTTCACTGTTTCACTTAATCTTCTACAAAATCTATGAGGCAGACACCATTACAATCTCTGCTTTCAATTGAATTAAACAAGGCTCAGAGAAGTAATTTTAAAAAGACAATGAAACTAATGAGTGGTAGACTGGTGACTCAAACCCAAATTCAGTTTATATCTCTCTCTATCTCTCTCTGTTCCTCTATCTCTCTGTCTCTCTCTCTCTCTCTCCCTCCTTCCCTCTCCTCCCTCTTGCCAATATTATGCTTAATTGTATATATACACAGAGAAAGCAGACTTTAATTCAGCAGTAAAGAATACTAGAAGATTCCTAGATTTTCAAATAATGTAATTCATAGACAAGAATAGCTACACGCTATACAATAATTGTAATATTTTTGTCCAATTCTTTTCCTACAAGACCTGCAAGCCTGTTTATCATTTTTAAAAGATAACATTCCATCATGATGCTTCATTTATTCAAACTCAAAAATTGTGAACATGTTTCTGCAACAGCACTGTTAACTCTGCAAGAACTTTTATTAGGAGGAAAAGTCAAACAAAATCCTAAAAGCTATGGAAAGTTTAGCAAAGAAAATTCAAAATTTTAAGAAAATTCTGTTGTAGATGGTTCTTATAAAAGAAATATGGAAACAAAATTACTGATGGGTTTCATAGTTTATTCTATGACCAGATGTGAAATTTCACCTTTATGTGAATGCCAACCCAGAGTGGAATAGATTAATTTTTCCATATAATGTGAACAGTAGCATAGTTGGACATTTCAAGTAACCTAAAACCCGACCTGGAAAGCCCGAGTTTGGCTGTGCCCCAATCTACCTACTCAGTGTCCAAGAAATGTAAAACACACCCTAATGTTAAAATGCTTAGATATAATTTAATTGTATACTTATCTTTACTAAATTTATTAACAGATAATATTTAATATATTCCTTGGTAAAGAAATTTTCCATTATTCCTTTAAATAAGACTCAGGGTCAGGGTTAGGGTTAGGGTGAGGGTTAGGATTAAATCAATGCCACCTCTAAAATAAATGTTGTTTAAATAGCTCCTTTAAAGATTGAAATCTCAAAATAAAGTCAATTCTATGTAATTGCTTAGCAAAATATAAAGTCAACATTCTGAAACAGTATCCCTTTAGAAGATAACATTTTCTAATGCTAGGAAAAAATGTAGAAATTATTTTTTTCATACAGATTCTGAAGTTAGTGATGGGCAATTGTCAGTCTAAAATTCAAATGTATTGACAAAAGTTAATGTAAACATGGTGATCATGAAGTTATATCCTACAAGACTTGGAGTTCCCTTTGTCTCTTCTTTCACGTCAATTAATGAAAAGATCTAAGATTCCACTTATTTTAACAGAGAGGGTGCAGATCTACTATTAACTCCCCTTTAACCAGAACAAATGCCTATATTATAAATAAAATATTAAATCAATTCTTGAGCATGTAGGTCACCTCAGCATATTTTACTGTCTTGGATCAGGAATGGGCAGGCTGCTATGTGAGGACTGTACCTTCACAGCAGAATCAATGAAAACTTGAATGGAGGGACATAAAAGGTTTGTTAAAACTTTCTATGTGATGTTAAGGCAATAAAGCATCAGATAAAATAATTTTCCATCATTATTTAAAATATGATTTTTTTACTCATCCATACAGAGGCAATGTCTGAAAAATAATATTTTCATGTAAGCAAATATCAACTGACTGTGTTTTCCATATGAAGTATTTTTTTGCCTTCCAATTAGTTTTATATTAAATGGAAAGACAAATCTTTTTCATTGAGTTTATTAAATTACCTATTTTTAAACTATAATGTGCTTATCTACATTTTTATTATAAAGGTATACGTAAGTTGGTTTTATAAAAGAAAATTAGTTTCTATCAATAAAAGGAAGAAGGTATGTAATAATTTTAAATTTGCATAGCACATATGCCAAGTAACTAGTTACTATTAATACTTACTTTCTGTAATAAATATAAGAAATACTTCCCCACAGTGTAAATATTATGATGCATAAAAAAGAAAGCTAAATTAAGGAAAGTGGGATTACATTTCTAAAAGAAAAATGAATGGGACTGTGTAATCTTGAGGTATAATGACTTCACAGGGAACAAGTTTTCATAAAATGTTTCTTCGATACTGAGAAAGCATTTAACTCCAACCACTTGAAAACCAAACTGTAGTGAAAACTGCAATACGTTATTTAAGTGTTAAGTAACTTTTACTAAGATTAACTTTCAGGAAAACTGTTTTAAACGCAATGCTTTTCATTTCAAAACCAATTTGTGAAGGGAAAAAACCTCAGATTATTTCATAAAACGAATTACTACAATAAAACAACAGTTCATAACAGATTATTTAAATAATGGGTGCAGTTGAGAAAATGGAATGAGGGCAGACACAAAACAAAATTTTAGAGAACCAGTCATAATATTAAGCAGTTACTTAACATCGTCAGAACTTCTGTTTTTCCACATAATCATGCCTTTTAAAGTTTTGTGAATAAGTCTATTATAAGTGATACAACATTATGAGTTAATTTTTCCTATGCTTTAAAAATGTATGTTAAATTTCCACATAAGAATCTTCCAAGAAACTACAGAGTTTAACTATTTGAAAACAAAGAGATGCGATTATATACCTAACCAAAATAACAACAAACAAAGGATGAAATGCTAAAAGCTACAGCCCAAGAGAACAGAATTAATCCTCTTGTTAGAGACAGGAAACGGATACGCATGTATATAAACACCAATAAAGCAAATAAAGCGAAAGTAGCATCTTCCAGAGATGTAACTATAAACATAAGCTGCTGCTTAAAGTTACGGGTCACGCTAATAAGAAAGCCTTGGACAGGCCTCAGCTCTGATAAGAAAGGCATCTCCCACAATCGCCCTTGTGTCCATCACTGGCTGTTGCTATCATTTTCAAGCAAAGACAAAGATACAGAGAGAATAAATAGAATTAGACTGTAAATTGTCACCCACCTGTAATATGAGAACATTTTCATCACAGCTCAAGTCTTACCTCATAAGACCAGACGCACTGAGTCCCACCAAAACGTCGAACACATCTTCCTACTTCCACGTCCTCGTGAGTTGTGTACATTTCTCTGAGGCATTCACCAATATGTGGCACCATCCTCCTGAGAACCTCGCGACTGAAGATCATTCCAGGTCCTCCCATGCAGAAGTTCTCCCCAGGCTCCAGCCCCAGCTTTCCAAGTTCTTCAATATTCCCCAGGCCAGTCTGGCCCAGGTAGAGGGGCTTGCTGCTATTCAGTGATCTAAGAAACTCTTCCAACTTATCACCTACAAAGAGAAAGGCAACAATCACTCCTTTTCCTAATTTCATAATCATTTATAACACACCAAGCAAGGGAAAGAACTTCCAGTATTGTGCATAAACTCCCCACAAGTCTTATACAATTGAAAAGAAGAAAAACCTCTTTGAATATTCCATTATTTTAAAAATACTAATTTTTAAATTATAATAAAATTTTCATCACATATACCTATCTATCCACCTATAAGATATTGCATTCACCAGGAATGCCCTCTTTTTTAAATGTTTGTATCAAATTACCCAATTCATTATTTTCATATCTAATTATCAATATTTCCTCTGCCAACCATCTCTAAGGATTTCACTCCTCTCAACCCAAACCCAAGAAATCTCTAGTTATTAACTCTACACTCCGTTCTTGTTAAATTATAATAAAATTTAATCAATCTTCTAGTCAATGAAAAACCTTAAGTCTGATGACAGTCATCAGATTTTTTTTTTTTGCGGTATGTGGGCCTCTCACTGTTGTGGCCTCTCCCTTTGTGGAGCACAGGCTCTGGACGCACAGGCTCAACAGCCATGGCTCACGGGCCCAGCCGCTCCACAGCATGTGGGATCTTCCTGGACCGGGGCACGAACCCGTGTCCCCTGAATCGGCAGGCGGACTCTCAACCACTGCGCCACCAGGGAAGCCCATCAGATTTTTTTTAAAGGTGAAATAATGACAAGGAGAATAAAGACAGGTTTCTTAGCATGTATGAAGTAGTGATAAAATTCTCAGAAATAAAATATTAATATTCAGCCCTGATTGGCAGACCACTGATACCCTGATAATTGATTTAGTTTAGTGTTTTGTCCGTAACTAAACTCAAGTCATATACAACCCAAAAGGTGTGTATATACACATATGTATGTGTGTGTATATACATACATACATAGAGAGAGAGAGAGAGAATATCAAACTTGCCATGAAATATAACACTTTGGAACTTTGGAAAGTACCCTTTTAGGAAAAAATTAACACTTGTTAAAATTTATATAATTGGGTTTATAGTTTGTAAATTCATCAGAAAAAACAATTTTAAAATAAAGTTCTGTAGCTAAAACAGTTCCAAAGCATTTCGTACTCTACCAAGTAATATACTGGAATAAGTAGTCACCTTCTTTACATTCCCAGTCAGCATTTCTACTATCAGTTTTGATGAGCACAGCAACTGCAGTCGTTATCTTGATGCTATGCCATGCCCCTTGGATTTAGTGAGTTTCAGCTGACTATTATTGGGTTCTTAATACAAAAGGCCTTTAATTCTTAATAGAAATGGAAAGAATATGGCATTTCAATGTTCTGAAGGACAATCTTTCAAAGCACTAAAAGATATGACAGAAGTGGATGCTGTTAATGCATTTTGGAAATTGTCTGCAAAGTGTGGCAAACTTCTGCCAGGAAACCTTTGTGATTTTAAAGACACACAGAAAACATGGGGACTATAAGATAGTGGATCTATCAATTATAGATATCTACATAACTTATACCTACCTATAAGATACTGCAATCACCAGGAATGCAATCTTTTTTAAATGTTTGTATCAACTTATCCAATTCATTATTTTCATATCTAATTATCAGTACCTTCTCTGCCAACCATCTCTAAGGATTTCACTCCTCTCAACCCAAACCCAAGAAATCTCTAATTATTAACTCTATACACGCAGTCCTTACCAAAATGTGACAGGTTTTTTTTTGGGGGGGGGTCTTATTTATTTGTTTGTTTTTCCTTGAGTATGTAAAAGATACTACCTGAATCAGGAGAAAGCAATGAGGCTACAATTAGAGTGGTGTAAACTAAGTAAGGGCTGCCCCCCTTTGACCAAGAAGCTAGGAAATGTGGAAAGAAACAGAGGGAGGGGCTTCCATGGTGGCTCAGTGGTTAGGAATCCGCCAGCCAATGCAGGAGACACGGGTTCGAGTCCCCCGTCCTGGAGGATCCCACATGAGGTGGAGCAACTAGGCCCCTGCGCCACAGCTGCTGAGCCGGAGTGCTACAACTACTGAAACCCACGTGCCTAGAGCCCGGGCTCCGCAACAAGAGAAGCCACCGCAATGAGAAGCCTGCGCTCGCAATGAAGAGTAGCCCCCGCTCGCCGCAACTAGATAAAGCCCGCACAGCAAAGAAGACCCAAGGCCGCCAAAAAACACACGCACACACCAACACACACAGAGGGAGCCCTCCTTCAATACAATCTAGCTACTTCCCTTGTGTTCCTCTCCGCAAAGAGCAAGACTGTAAAGATTTCCTCCCGCTCTAAAGAACATTCCTCTGCTCAGTTTAGCAATCTCTGGCCAGAGCCACTCACACGCAGGGTGAAGGACCGCGCCTCTTTTAAAACGGACAAAGTTTTCTCGTGCTGGGGCTGCGCGTGGTTTTGGGAAGGACTTCCCAGCCCCTGCTTAACGCCGCAACCACCAAAATGGACTGGAAAGTATCCAGCCTAGTGTGTGCTAGTACAGCTTGGAGCTCCTAGGGTCTGGATAATTCGCAGGCGCTGTCCCCTTTTCCCCCACCACCAATTCCAGTCAATACAGCCATCCCCTCAGGGTTTTACTGAGTTGTTGCCGGGGGCGTAAGGAACTGCTTGAGGCTGCACTGCGGTGGCTGGAAGGAGCTGTGCGCGGGAGCGGCTAGGATGCTCAAGGACCCCCACTGAGCGGCGGGTGGTGCAGAAGGAAAGGAAACGCACAGAGAAGGGTGTGGGACAGCGAAGATGATTCCTCAATCTCACCAGTTCCAAAACTAAGCTTGATCCAGTAAAAACAAAAGGATAGGGGGATAATCAAGATCACCGATCTCCAAACTGGCTCCCGCCTGCATCCTCCACCCTCCCTTTCTCCACCGAGGACACGCCCCTCTGGACCGATTAGGGAAACTACCACCACCTGGGGCTTTCAGAGCAATGTAAAGTGCGAACAGCCTAAGGCTTAACCCCGAGGTCCCTTTCCTCGCCTTCCTACACGGCAAAGAGTAGTAGCAAGAGATGGGCGGAAAGTAGTAGCAAGAGATGGGCGGAAAGCAGCAAGAGTGAGGAAGGCGAAAAAAGCTGGGCAGGTGTGAGGAGGGTCCAGACCGCAGGAGAGGAGGAGGAGCGGACTAAGAATGGTGGGCGGAGGCGAGCGGGGGTGGGGGGCGACCGGCTCGGGGCGGCAGGAGCCCGGAGCACGTGCTGGCAGAAAAGCAGAGAGGGGCTGGCCAGGGATAGGGGCTGGCTTTCCTGGCAGAGAAAGGAGGCGGGGAGACGGGACAGCAGGGGCTGGGAGGTCACCTTTAATGTAGACATCGTCGTCGGCGCGCATGAACCACTCATACTTGTCCAGGTAGTGGTCGTGCATGTACTTGATCATCATGAAGGACTTTTTCTGGGGAGGATAGGAGTCGTCCACCCCAGGCAGCGCGATGACAGGCAGGGGTGGCGGGGGGTGGCCAAGCCCAGCGTTGGGGGGCTGCTGGCTGGAAAAGAACTCCACACGGCCGGGGATAAAGCGCGCCCAGGTCCGTTGCACTGCCAGCGCGCGGCTGCCCAGGTACTTCTGCGCGGTCATCACCCCCACGTACAAGAAATCCCGGGGTCGGGAGCTCTGGGCGGCGGCGCCCCCGTCTCCGCTGCCGTTGTGGCTACTCCCCGGCCGACCGCCTCTCCGCTTCCCAGCCGCGCCTCTATCCTCCTCCTCAGGTTCCCCTTCGGCCACAGGGGCTCCGGGGAGCCCCGTCGCGCCTTCGGGCTCGCGTCCTCGCCGCTGCTGCTGCAGTGGAGGTGGCTGCTGCCAGGGGCTGCTGCGAAAACTGGTTACCCCCGGCGCTGCTTCAGGCAGCTGCGGCCCCTGGAGCTCCTGGCGCGCTGGGGGCGGCGACTGCTCCGGCCACTGCCGGGCATAAGGCTGAGGGAGCGGCTGCTGCGCGCCGGCGCCAGCGGCCGAGCGGCCGTAGTAGGAACAGAGGTTGGAACCGCGTCTCTTCCTCTCGCTCAGCTCGGCCACTCTGGGGGCAATGAGCCAGGACGCGGCAGTGAAGCCCAGCACCAGCCCCAATGCCACGCTCATCCACGGGCGGCGGGAGCGCACGGCCATCGCGGCTGCCCCGGGCGCTGACGCTGGCTGAGCGGCTGCGGCGCTGCGCAAGGGTCTGCCGCTTCACACCCGCCCCTCCTACGCTTCAACGCCCCCAGCCCCGGCCGCCGCCCGCAGCCCAGGCTCTGACGCCGCCTCCGGGTCTGAGCGCTCCGGACGCCTAGCCGGCGGCGCGTCGCAGCTGCTGGCCGAGCTCCCCGCTCCGAGCGAGGGTCGGGAGTGAAACTTCTCCCGGCGGTGGCGGCGGCGGCAGCGAGAGGAGCTGCAGGAGGAGGAGGTGGAGCGGCGGCGGCAAGGCGTCCGCTCCTAGGCTGCCACCCTGTCACTTGCGCGCCTGGTCCCTCCCTCCTCCCTCCTTCCCGAGCCCCCGCCCTCGCTCCCCCCGCCGCCGAGCTCCGGACTGGCCCGGAGGAGGAGCCACGAGCACCACCGCTGCCAGCCGGGGGAAGCGCGGGCCGCGATATTTCCCGGTCACCCGCCCTCGGACGCCCCCCGCCCGCGCCTAGGTCCAGAGCCGGCCTCCTCTCCGGAAGGAAACGATCCCTGTCGGGCCGCCTCCGGCTTCCAGCGCCGACGCCCCCTCGTCTCTCCTCCCCCGGTCCTAGTTCTCCGTCCCATTTCCCGTCCCGTCCCGCCCCTCCGCCAGCCTCGCAACACCCGCGTCCGGGGGCTCCGCCGCCCTCCTCCCAGCGCGTCGGCTCCACTGACCTCATCAGCGGAGCTCGGGTCCCAGAGCCCCCGACGAGCGCCCGCAACTCCCTTCCCGTTCGCCTCCCCCAACCCACAGCCGGTACGTCCCGGCGTGACCCTTCCCCATTCTGCCCCGCCCAGGTCCGCCCAGGCTCCTGTCTTCGCGTTTTCGGTCTTTTTCGCGTTTGTTTCGCGGCTGCCACTTCGGGTCTACTCTCTCTACTTCTTATCCCGCTCACTGTTCAGGAAACCATCTGTCCCACCCTAGCACCTCTCCATCCAACCTTACCAACTCCCCAGTCCCTACCTGCATCCTTCACCACTTTCACCACTACTTCCCAGTTGTACACAGAAGCACCATTGTCACTCGGTGTCTCTCCTAAGAAAATCTCCGGAGGGGTTGGAAATACCTACCCTGAAAGGCTAGGGGAAGTCACGGTGAGTGGGGGGCTTCATCCCCAAAGAAAATAAAAATTCCATGTTCCTCACCTGTTGAGTTGCGGCATGTGGGGCTGCCTAGTGGTCCCCTCCTCAGCTCTCCGTTGGTTTCTTGTCTAGAAGTGAGAACCATGAACTGTTTGCAGCCTTGGTAGAGACTAGCTCAGTAGGATTGGCAAATGATGGAGAAATGTGAACAAATAATAGAGCCAATAACCAGAAGGTTCAAGCTAAGAAAATTCTTATCCCCCCTGGAACTTAACCAGAAAATAAAAGAGAATATAATTTTTATTCTTGTCTATAAAGCATTTTCTTTTCTAAGGCAATGACAGGAAATGTTTCACCTCGACAATTAGGGAAGAAAAATCTCTAGCAACAGAATCTCAAAAAAAGGTTAACTGGTATTGGCCAAAATCATTGAAAGTTATATTGTGAAGAAATTACCTGAAGATATGTGAAGTTTTGAAGAAGGGAACATTTAAAAGCTTTCTCTCCAGAAGTTGTGAATCTAACTACAGTCTGAGGTGCATTTGGCATCCCAAGCCCTTTCCTCTTCCTCAGATTTCAGTCTTCTGTTTTGTACATCAAACGCAAAGGGATGGTATTGAATGGCATGAGACATAGGGCTCCATCCAGCAAGGTGCTGGCAGCGTCCTTGGAACAGTAGGCCTGCCTGGAGCCCTTGGAGGGGTGGTTCTTTCCACACCAGTAACTGGCTGTGCATGAGCACGTCTGACTAAATGTTTCATCTGCCGGACAATGAAGCTCCTTTTCCATGGCTAGGTCTTGCCCAGAAACACTTGGGAATACAGATTACTGAACTCTTTCTCAAAGTTTAATTTTAGTTAGAATACAAAACTAATCAAACAAATAGGCCCCTTCTGATTGAAAAATAAATCTTCCCAAGGACATTTTAAACTTTCTAGAATAGTGCTGTTCAATAGAACTTTCCGTATAATGGAAATTTTCTTTATCTGTGCCATCCAATACAGCAGGCACAAGCCACGAATGATTACTGAGCAGTGGAAATTTGGCTAAAATGGTTGAGGAAAGGAATTTTCAATTTTATTTAATATTAATTAATTTTGATTTAAATAGCCCCATGTGGCTAGGGGGTTACCATGTTGGACAGCACATTTCCAGAGGAAATTCATAACATAGCCCATTACCTGTGGTCCACTGTGAAGAACAAATAGTCCACTGACACACCAGCATACTCTCCCCTGGAATATCCAGCCCGTCATCGTTCCACTGGGTGCAGTTCATGTAGCTGACCTACAAAATCATTAATTCTTAGCAAATACGAATAACCTACTCATCAATTACAATATATTTGGGGATAAAGTTAACTTCATTCATTTATTCAATATATATGTGTGAGAAATTAAGCACTAGACAAGGAAGGTGGAAGGCTCTAGACATGGAAATGTCAACAACATATTCATTGCCACCTATTTGAAGTTTAAAGTGCAGTGAAGAAGACAGACATTAAATACCACACTACAAAATGAATTACCATGGTGACAAATGATATGAAGGGAAAATGGAGGGTACTCAGAGAGTATTTACAAGAGCACCTAATTTAGTCTGGGAGCCAGAGAAGGAACTTGAAGACATGGAAATAAAATGAAAAGTATTGAAATGACGTTCCATACTGGCTAAGTGACTTTAGGAAAGTTATTTAAATTATCTGAGCTTTAGATTTCTCATCTGCAAGTACATTTCTATGAAGATTTATTAAGATATTATATGTAAGTGCTTAGCACAGTGTCTAGTTCATTGTAGGCACTCAGAAAATGTTAGTTCTTCTCATTTTCCAATGCTTCCTTCATGATAAAATCTCTTCGATGTCATCTTTATTTTAAATGATGTTCCATCTTTTCATTTATTTAACAAATACTTATTTAGTATCTACCTTAAGCTAGTCACTATTCTAGAGAAACAGTAAACAAAACAAAGCCCTTGATTTCATGGGGGTTATATTCTAAGTAGAGATTATACACACACACACACACACGCACCTACATATAATATGCCAGGTATAAGTATTTTGAAAAAAGAGAGATGGTGGGTATGTACTTGTGTTGGATGAGGCCATTTTAAATTCGCTGGTCAGAGAAGTTCTTTCTGATAAGTTTAGCAGAGAACAGAAGAAAGTGAGGAAACTAACCATAAGGATATCCAAAAGAGGATCTTCCAGGAAGAGGGAATAGTCAACACATCGGCTTGACATAGCCAAGGTAAACTGAGGAACAGCAAAGAGACCAATATGGGTTGAAAATGGAAGGGAGCAGGTGACTTCCTGATTATTTAAGCCAGTATTATTGAGTAGAATAATAAAGTGAGCCATAAATGCAAGACATGTAATTTAAATTTTTCTTGTAGCCACATTTTTCAAAGTGAAATTAATTTTAATAATACATTTCATTCAACTTAATATATTCAACATATTATCATGGCAACAGGTAATCAATATAAAATTATTACTGTGAAAATTACTTTTATCACTACTAACTTTTCCAAATCCATTGTGTATTTTATACTTATAGCACATCTCAATTCAAACTAGCTATACTTCAAATGTTCAATAGACACATGTAACTAGTGTCTACCATATTGGGCAATGTATATTCTGAGCCTGGAAGACATTTGGAAAGAATTTTTAAAATTCTGAGTGACAATGAAGGTGTTGAGTGGGGATATGGTTTTTATTTATGTTTTACAAAGATGACTCTAGCTCCCATGGGGGAAAATATTAGAGGAGGAACAAAGGTAGAATCAGGGAAATCATTTAAGACATTATTGAAATCACCCCATCACTTGGAAACAGAAGAAAAAGACTTGTCTTTCCACAGTGTTTGCGCCTCTTCCTCATTTGTAATAAGTAGAAGCAGTGGGTAAGTTTGTTATATAAGTTTAATTTCATGTTTATTGAGGTTCCTCTAGATGTTTATTTGTTATTTCCCAAAGTCAGTGAAGTAATTTTCTTGTACTCACTTTAATTTTGAAGATACATAATTTTGAGGGTAGATAATTTTCTGAGAAATCTCTACCAAGGACTAAGTTTTTTATTAAAACAAAGAATAAAGTAATGTGTTCTAGGAAGAATTTAAGAAAAAAATTTTATTTGGATAAGTGGGGTGTTAAGGGACAAATTTGTATGGAAACTCACTATCATTGAAGAAAAATAAACATAATAAATGCATACTAAACTATAGCCAGATCTATGCATTATATTGGAAGAAAGAATACAGAAATGTAGGTAATTTCCAATATTGCTGGCTAAAAATGTCTGACAGGATTGCTATTCTGATATGAACAAGAATGTTTCAATATATATACTTGTGAAACACCTGATAAAATCTCTGTGAAGCACCTCAATAGTAGATTTTGAGAAAAAATAACAAAACTTCATAAATTATAATAGTTTCCAGAAAAATTACAAAACTAATTCCCTCTCTTCTCCAAATCCTTTAACAATTTCAAGCATGTCCATATTTGACTATTGTAACACATGAATCAATTGCCTCCTTCTCTGAGCTGAAGATATTAGAACATAAGGGATCATCTCGATTCACATTAAAGCAGAGCTCTCACAGGGGTTGTGTCCCTGGCTTTAGAATGACATGAATGTTAACTACCCTGAAACCAAGTCTGGTACACTTAGAGAAAGCCCTTCAGCAGACTGGTCTGAAGGTTCTACACTGAGTGTTTAAATTTTTTTTTTTTTTTGGCTGCGTTGGGGCTTCTTTACTGCGCAGGCTTTCTCTAGTTGCAGCGAGTGGGGGCTACCTTCGTTGTGGTGTGCGGGTTTATCATTACGGTGGCTTCTCTTGTTGCGGAGCACGGGCTCTAGGCACATGGGCTTCAGTAGTTGTGGTAAATGGGCTCAGTAGTTGTGGCACATGGGCTCAGTAGTTGTGGCTCACGGGCTCTAGAGCACAAGCTCAGCGCCTGTGGTGCACGGGCCACAGCTGTGGCACATGATCCCACATGCTCTGCGGCATGTGGGATCTTCCCAGACCAGGACTGGAACCCGTGTCCCCTGCATTGGCAGGCGGATTCTTAACCACTGAGCCACCAGGGAAGTCCCAGGAGTCCCTGTTTAAATTGATTAGAAAGAATTAGCAAGAACTTTAAAATCATAGAAAAGGTACAAGTGAGTTTAAAAGGGGAATATCATAGTTTGATCAGTTATGAAGGTTAAAGGTAGATATTTAAATATATGGTTCAGCATATGCTTCTGTTACAAGGTGTAAGCAAAGACACTTTGATTTAGTATTTTACTGTGATATTTAGAATATTATCATTTTTTCTTGACAGATCAAGACTGAGTTGATTTCATTTGCGTGAGGCAACTCTGGCATCTAGTGGTTAATGATCATAATGTAATTCAGTTTGTTTCTGAGGGATAAATTGTGTTATAAAATATTTTTGACATTGCCAAGGAAGATTATAGAAGAGACATAATAAGATAACCATTTTATTATATTTTTATTCCCTCAGAAATCAGGGATGATAGAAGTTCATATACTGAAATATGAAAAGGTAATTACTTAGAGCACATTATAAGACTGTGTAACTTTTAAAGCTATACTAATATGCATTTAGCTAATCAACATGAAAATGCTATAGTTAATTTTTTTTACACTGACAATATTTGATGCTACTAAGGAATTATTAATTCCTTTTTAGGTATGATAATTGTATTGTGACTATGTTTTTTTAAGAGAAGTTCTTATTTTTCAGAAATATATACTGAAATGTTTATAGGTGAACTGGTATGATGTCTGGAATTCAAATAATATGGGATTGAGGGTGGTGCTAAGTGGATGGCAATGTGAGGGGTGTGGAGGGGGATTGATTGACCAAGTATTGATGACTGTTGGGACTGGGTGATTACCTCTGGGTAGATTTGACATTCTCTATAATAAAAAGTTTAAAGAAAATATTTTGTTTAAGATCAGCATACATTCAATTTTTATTTCCTATAGCTTTTTCTAAGCGATAATCCACTTGTCAAAACCATCAATGTACTTTGAGAAGAAGACAATGAAACTACTGCTTTCACTTATGAAAGGGTCAAGAGGTGACAACATTAGAATTAAAACTTCTATATCTTCCATCCTTCCTGGGCTCCAATGACAGTCTCTTAGACATAAGCAAAACACCCAATCAAGCTTTTACAAATAAAGAAGCACTATTTATGATGTGTGGATTTTTTTACTTTTAAGAAATAGTAGTCTATGATTAGGCAGTGAGCTTCAAAATCTTCAGAGAGCTCCTAATCACCAATCTGAATTTATTCTAAAAAGATTTTAATTTTAATTTTATCCTTTCACTACTCACCTAAAATATTAATAAACTCCAATTTAATATTTTCTATCTTAGAAAAGTTAAAATGCACATGCCACCTTTCTTCCTGTTTCTTTAATTTTCAACCCCTGTTAATTACTTGGTCTCTTTCCCCGTCCTACAGATCACTGCTGTTAAAAAGAAATGTAATATGATCCACATATGTAATTTAAATTTTTCTAGTAGCCACGTTTTAAAAAGTAAAAACAGGTGAAATTAATCTTAAGAATATATTTTATTTTCCCCAGTGTATGTAGCTCTGACTAGTAAGTCTTAAAGCCCACTTTTGGATAACAAAAAGACAAATGGATTTCAGAAGATTTATGGGATTTATTATGCTGCTTTCTTAAGTATCAATATACAAATATTGTGCATACTAAACCATACAAATATGATCTCTATATATGTATGTTGTACACATATATATAGTGCATATATGTAAAATGTTTTTCTTTATAGTCACACTATCATTACAGAATAAGCATAAGAAGAGAGATTGGGGGTCTTTTCTCTTATACCTATTTTTATTAAATTTCAGGATATTTTACAAGATTCAAGAGAAGTTAGATATCACATTTCTCAACCCATTGTCATAGGATCTTGAGTGAGAGGCAGGTACAGTTCACAATTCATTTTAAGGCTGCTGCAAGTACATAGTGAATTAATAAATGACACAGTCTTTCAATAGTCTTGAAAGTCTGATTTGATGGATTTCAATCAAGTGTCAGCATGGGGAGGGCAGAACTTTTATTTTCTGCTAGTCTTTATGATTTTTATTTGCTTTGGAAAATATATTTATGTTCATAAAATATTTTGTTTCTTCATGTTAATATATAATAGGTTTGTTATTTATATATGAGTTGTTTAAATTAAAATTTAATACTTCTAATTTTTAATTTCTCATACAATAAATATTTGGGATTCTCATTAAATTTTAAGACTATAAAGAGGTCCCAAGAACACTGGTCTAAGGCAATTCCTTCATTCATTCTTTTCAACTCCTGAAAGTAGCACAATTTTTTTAAAGAGGAATAATTGAATTAGAATGCCTTGCCCCTGATGGAACATTGACTCTAATAGTTTGCAATGACATGAGAGTGACTGTGAATTTGCACGTTTGAAGCTTTGACATGTTTGTAACTATATTATTGCTTCCATGGTTTTTGATTCACACCTATGGCATTCCAGGAATCCAATAGCTTAACATTTTGTTTGTTTGTTTTTGCATGTGCTACTATTAGAAGAGAATGGCAGGAATGAATCTTCTGAGACAGAATTTAATTCAGACATTTATGATTCTAATTTGTATCTAGTAACAAATTGGTATCTTTAACAAGTTTAGGGGTATACTTTTAATTTCCCCAAAAACAAACTGTAGGACGATACTTTATTCTAAGGCTCCAACCATTTTGTAATGTTGGGCCAAAGAAAGAATGTCTCAATAAGTTAAATCTAAAGAGTCATAAAATTTAGTGAAGAAGGAAGAAGATAATACTGCCATACCAATAAATTGAAAGGGCAACTATTTGCCTTTTGAAGCCAACTGGAACTCGAGGAATAGACAGAATGTGAAATCCAAATAAAATCTGGTGAACTAATTGAAAAAGGTAAATTGGCTCTCATAAATGAAATAAGTGATCATCATTTGGAAATTACTATAAGGATATTGTTCAAGATGCAAAATATGAGTGTGTGGGCAGAGTGGGGGAGGGGGGCAATGATACTTTCCCTCCTTGGGCCCCTGTGGCCTTAGCTCTGCATCTTCATTGGGCAGAAAGAGGACTAGAAGAACAGCCTTAAGAGAGGAATAAGAGCAAATGCTAGCCTCATAGCTAAGTGATTTCTCAGCAGTGCTTTCTGCTTTCATCTCCCAACTGGGCACAAAAAGATTCAAAAGGAGGCAGGACTGAGGCACACCCAAGAAATAAGTGAGGGGTGGAGCACTGCATTTTTAAGACCTTTGGTAGAGTTATGCTTACCACACCCTCCATACCACGCCACACATTTTTTTTTTTCCAGACTGCACTTCCCATGTCTACCTTTACGGAAAGCAGAGCAGGAATAGCAACAGAGCCATCTGAACCAGAGTAAAATTAAATTTAGGCTTTAGTATTAGCACAGAATTGGAACTCCGGGACATGATAAAGCCATCAGATCAAACCTTCTTATAGACGTATAGAGTCCAACTGGCCATGAAACCTTACAAGTAATGAAAACTTTGGCACTTAGGTCAGTGTTTCTCAAAGTGGGACTCTCAGAATGCCTATGTAAGTCTTTCTAATGTTTTAATGTGCATAACTATTACTAGTAAATCTGGAGTACTTCTGAATCAGAATTCCTGAAGGTGGAAGAATCCATTTATAACAAGACACCTGAGCAATTCTTAAACATACTGAAGTTTGTAACTTACTATTCTCATCTTCCTTGATAATTGGGATAATTTAAAGTCCTAAGATCATCCGTTAAATAAACAAATTAACACTAAAAACAAAACTATGATATCCTTCTACTGACATTTACCACCCTCAAAAAGCATGGATAGCTAGCTAAAATTCTAGGTTCCCCAACACCAAATGATATAAGAACCCTCATTCACTTGCTGTTTGCAAATTGAGTGTATTTACATTTCTCTATATCTTGGTTTGGGTTCCTCAAGAAGTAGACTCAAGAATTTGGGAGCACACAATTTATTTGAAAGGGATTCCAGGGAATAATGGGAGGAGAGAGGAGAGAGGAGAAGTGAAAAAAACAAGGTAAGGGGTGGAATCCAATAAAGGGTGAATTCTGAAGTCAGTTACCATTGAAGATAGCTGGAGTTTAATCCCACTTGGGAAACTCTTGTAGTCAATATAGACCATGGCCTCAGATTTATCCCATCGGAAAAGTAAAGAAGTTGGCTGTATTTACGCGTTAATTTCTGTCAGTCATTGATTATGGGCTATTCCCAGGGGACACTAGTTCATTTAACATGTTTCTCTGTCTTCTGTATGTTCTGTGAACTGGTAAATTGGTATGAGGATCTAGAGAATTGACAGATACAAGTTCAATTTTTCTTTTTGAACAAAAGTACTTAATAGATTATACTGTGTTCTTTCAGTAGGAGGCACATAATGTCCATCTCTGTTTCTGATGTACTGTTGATAATGAATTCCTAGATTCATTAATTCATTAGAAGTTACAAATGGTAATAATTTTAATCTTATCATTGTCTCTCCCTTTATTAACTGGAATATTCTTATGAAAAGTTACTAGTAATTTATTTACTGGTACAATCTGCATAGTAAAGACAACATCAATGATTCTTTTTTACACTTTATTTCTGATGATCCAGAGATTTTAAAAGATGGTTGAGCAGTAAAGATGTCTACACTCAGTTCCTTATAAGGCCTTGTTAGGTAAAATTAATTGAAATAATCCAAAAGCAGGACCTTTGTTGCTACCGGAAATAATCTCGGTTTCTGCTGTTAAACCCCAGTCACACCACTGATATTCTAATCTACAAATCTGGACTAAAAGCTGTGCCGGTGAGAAGAATAAGATGCTATATTTTCTATTTTTACTTTTTTATTCATTAAGTTGCATTTATAGAACTTCTAAAATTTGGAAACAGGCGGTAAATGTAAGGTGGGAAGTTGTTATTTATTTATTTCCTAGCCCTCTGGAATTTCTGGTTTATTATATATAAAATTATATATGAATTATAGGAAAATTTCCTCTCATGGCTTTACAGGCGAATTCTATCAAACATTTAGAGAAGAGTTAACATGTATCCTTCTGAAACTATTCCAAAAAAATTGCAGAGGAAGGAGGCCACCATCACCCTGATACCAAAACCAGACACAGATACCACAAAAAAAGAAAATTACAGGCCAATATCACTGATGGACACAGACACAAAAGTCCTCAACAAAAGTACTAGCAAACCAAATCCAACAGCACATTAAAAGGGTTATACACCATGATCAAGTGGGATTTATCCCAGGGATGCAAATATTTTTCAATATCCACAAGTCAGTCAATGTGAAACACCACATCAACCAATTGAAGACTAAAAACCATATGATCATCTCAATAGATGCAGAAAAACTTTTGACAAAATTCAACATCCATTTATGATAAAAACTCTCCAGAAAGTGGGCATAGAGGGAACATACCTTAACACAGTAAAGGCCATATATGACAAACCTACAGCTAACATCATGCTCAATGGTGAAAAGCTGAAAGCATTTCCTTTCAATCAGGAACAAGACAAGGATGTCCACTCTCACCACTTTTATTTAACATTGTTTTGGAAGGCTAGCCACAGCAATCAGAGAAGAAAATGAAATAAAAGAAATCCAAATTGGAAAAGAAGAAGTAAAACTGTCACTGTTTGCAGATGACATGGTATTATAAATAGAAAATCCTAAAGATGCTACCAGAAAACTACTAGAACTCATCAGTGAATTTGGTAAAGTTGCAGGATACAAAATTAATACAGATAAATCTGTGGCATTTCTGTACACTAACAACAAAAATCAAAAGAGAAATTAAAGAAACAATCCCATTTACTATCACATCAAAAAGAATAAAATACCTAGGAATAAACCTGCCTAAGGAGGCAAAAACCTGTACTCCAAAAACTATAAGACACTGATGAAAGAAATCAAAGATGACACAAACAGATGGAGAGATATACAATATTCTTGGATTGGAAGAATCAACATTGTGAAAATGACTATACTACCAAGGCAAGCTACAGATTCAATGCAATCCCTATTAATTTACCAATGGCATTTTTCATAGAAGTTGAACAAAATATCTAAAAATTTGTTTGCAGAGGGACTTCCCTGGTGATCCAGTGGTTAAGACTCCATGCTTCCACTGCAGGGGGCATGGGTTTGATTCCTGGTCAGGGAATTGAGATCCTGCATGCTGCATGGTGTGGCCAAAAATTTTTCAAAATTAAAAAAAAAATGTAAAAATTTTGTATGGAGACACAAAAGACCCCAAATAGCCAAAGCAATCTTGAGAAAGAAAAATGAGGCTGGAGGAATCAGGTTCCCTGACTTTGGATTATATTACAAAGCTACAGTCATCAAAACAGTATGGTACTGGTGCAAAAACAGAACTATAGACCAATGGGACAGGATAGAAAGCCCAGAAATGAACCCATGCACCTATGGTCAATTAATCTACAACAAAGGAGGCAAGACTATACAATGGAGAAAAGACAGTCTCTTCAATAAATTGTGCTGGGAAAACTAGACAGCTCCATGTAAAAAAATGAAATTAGAACATTATTTAACAACATACACAAAAATAAACTTAAAATGGATTAAAGATATAAATGTAAAACAAAATACTATAAAACTCTTAGAGGAAAACATAGACAGAACACTCTTTGACATAAATCACAGCAATATCTTTTTCTATCTGTCTCCTAGAGCAATGGAATAAAAATAAAAATAAACAAATGGGACCTAATTAAACTTAAAAGCTTTTGCACAGCAAAGGAAACCATAAACAAAATGAAAAGACAACCCACAGAATGGGGGAAAATACTTGCTAATGATGCAACTGACAAGGGATTAATCTCCAAAATTTACAAACAGCTCATATGGCTCAATATCAAAAAGAGAAATAACCCAATCTAAAAATAAGCAGAAGGCCTAAATAGACATTTCTCCAAAGAAGACATACAGATGGCCAAGAGGCACATGAAAAGATGCTCAACACTGCTAATTAGTAGAGAAATGCAAATCAAAACTGCAATGAGATATCACCTCACACCAGTCAGAATGGCCACCATCAAAATGTCTATAAAGAATAAATGCTGGAGAGAGTGTGGAGAAAAGGGAACCCTCTTGCACTGCTGTTGGGAATGTAAATTGGTACAGCCACTAGGAGAGCAGTATGGCGTTCCCTTAAGAAACTAAAAATAGAGCTACCATATGATCCAGCAATCCCACTCCTGGGCATATATTGGGAGAAAAACATGGTTCAAAAGGATACATGCACCCCAATGTTCATTGCAGTGCTGTTTAAAATAGCCAGGACATGGAAGCAAACTAAACATCCATCTACAGATGAATGGATAAAGAAGATGTGGTACATATATACAATGGAATACTACTCAGCCATTAAAAGAATGAAATAATGCCATTTGCAGCAACATGGATGGATCTGGAGATTATCATACTAAGTGAAGTAAGTCAGACAGAGAAAGACAAATATCATATATCAATTATATGTGGAATCTAAAAAAAATGATACAAGTGAACTTATTTACAAAACAGAAACAGAATCGCAGACTAGAGAAGGAACTTATGGTTACTGGGGGGAAGGCGGGGGGAGGGATAGATTGAGAATTTGGGATTGACATGTACACAATGTTATATTTAAAATAGATAACCAACAAGGACCTACTGTATAGCACAGGCAACTCTGTTCAATATTCTGTAATAACCTAAATAGGAAAAGAATTTGAAAAAGAATAGATACATGTGTATGGATAGGTATAACTAAATCACTTTGCTGTACACCTGAAACTAACACAACATTGTTAATCAACTATACTCCAATATAAAATAAAAATTAAGAAAAAGTTTAGTGGGGTTGAATAGGGGAAATACAAAAACATGCTAAACGTGTTTCTTGTATACAGTGAGTGTTTATGCAGTCATTTTCTATGTGGTTTTGGCTTCACCCATGGTTTGGGGTCTTTTGATGTTTGTATCTGGACTTCTTTTATTCTTAAGTTTTCATTAACAATCCAGCAATGTCAGATATCAAGAGATTTACAATGCAGTTCATGCTCCTCTCTCAGTGTTACCACAACATCTCTGAACCTTCCAAAAGAAGTTCAGTTCTGCTAAGCATTTCTTCTCCACTAAAATGAAGGGTATTGGGCTAGACCAGAAGTTGGCAAACTCTGGCCCACAGGCCAAATCCACCCCACTACCTTTTTTTGGTGACCTCCAATTGAGAATGACTTCTATATATTAAAATGGTTTTCATTTAAAAACTGTTATTTTAAATATTATGTAAATACCTACATAATAGCCACAATTTTGCCTCTTGGCTTGCAAAGCCTAAAACAGTGAGTATTTGGCTCTTTCAGAAAAAGTTCAACTCCTGGGCTACAGCAATGATTTTCAAACTATTTTCAGGAGCAGAACTTTTAAAAAAGAGGGAAAAAAATCTTATTCTAAACCCCTTTGCTTAAAACAAACAAATGTGTAATTAAATTGCATTAAGAATTAAAAAAAATTTTTAAATAATTGCTCTCTAAAAAATTCAAACAGGAACAATGGGGCTGCTTTGAGGAAGATGATAGACTAAAAGGAGGAACAACAATTTTGACATTGAGGACTGCAGATGACAATTACAGCCTTAGAGGAGATTCAACCTACAATTTATTCCTGCGTAGTTTTTTGTTTTTGGATGATTTCAAAAATAAAATCCTGTTTCAAGAAGATAAGTGGTTATAAATAGTAGCAATTTTTTAACAACTCACCTTGCAATCTAAGGACACTCTGAAATTAAACTAATCCAAATTTTAAAAAGAGGTAGAAAATTTTGATTTTAGTTACATCAAAAAAAAAGCTCTCATAATCAAAATATAGCAATCAGACAAGAATCACCAACAATTTGGAAAAAGAGATAAAATTGTCTGTGTATTTTAACACTTTCGGTGCTTTCTTGTCGTGGCACCGCTGACGACTGTGCTGAGGAGCTGGCACAGAGCAGATGAGTTTGCTGCTGCAGTTTGATGTGAGTGGACATAAGCAAGCTTGAATTTTAAAGAGTGTGGTGAAGGACAGCAGCCTTTTTTTTTTTTTTTGCGGTACGCAGGCCTCTCACTGTTGTGGCCTCTCCCATTGCGGAGCACAGGCTCCGGACACGCAGGCTCAGCGGCCATGGCTCACGGGCCCAGCCGCTCTGCGGCATGTGGGATCTACCCGGACTGGGGCACGAACCCGTGTCCCCTGCATCGGCAGGCGGACTCTCAACCACTGCGCCACCAGGGAAGCCCCAGCAGCCTTCTTGTTCCAAGGTTCCTCAACACAACGTTCAAATATGTGCACAAATATGACAGTTGAAGTTTTTTCTGAAGTTCAAGCAGAAACAAGGTGTTTTGAAATCACAAGGAGGTTAATGTAAATTGAAGTTACATTTTAAGATATTAGAAAGATAGCATAAGATTAGAAAATAACTGAAAATTGGGTTGAGTAGAAATTACTCTTGAAAATCTCTTACTTGCTCAGAAAGTAGATTATACTGGTCTTGGATATGTATCCACGTGTGGTATATTTTATGCCATTTAAGTTTGAGGACTGCTGAACTAGACTAAGAAAAAGAATACATTCAGATGTGTGGACATTGTGCCTTTAAGAAAACCGATCAAACACTTGCAGTGATTAAAGGGTGGGTGGAGAATGCTAAGATGCCCCTTGCTTTCAGTGTTTAACTGCTATTGACATACCTTAAGAGTTTTGCATGCTGTTGTGTGGATCAAATGAGTTAAACAAGATGAACACTCCAAGAATATGGTCTGGAACACAGAAGGCACTTAATAAAGATTTTATATATTTTATTATGATTCTTTATACATTTTAAAAATACATATGCATATATATATTTAAGCAAAAGATAAAATATTTCTTCATACATTTGCGTGTGTGTATTTGTATGTGTGTGTATACAAGAAGCTGCAACAACAATTTGGAATAAAAAATAAAGCTGTCTATATTCTAACATTTTCTGTGTTAAAACATACACAGACACACACGAATCTATAAAGAAAATTTTGATCGCTTGCTCTCGTCTGTCTGAGGTGGCATTTGATCTTTTTTCCACTGATCATCTAGCCCCCTATTCATTTATTCGACAATAATTTACTAAGTACCTTCCATGTGGCACTGTTCTAAGTGCTGGGGTTTCATCATTAAATAAAGCAGATCATGTTCCCTTGCCCTTGTCCTGGGGAGCTCACACAGTAGTTGGAGGTGGCAGACAGTAAAATGAAATGCAACATCAAATTGTATAGTATGTAAGATGGTGAGAAAATCTATGAAAACAAAGCAGGCACTTTTGGATCTTAGATGTAGGTAGAGTGACTTAGGTTGAAATGATCCTGATCCTGTTTTGGTTTTCTTTGGGGAGCTGAACTGATTTGCTGAAAATTTTGATAAATCCTTAGTAGAGTCTCTTTCACTTACTCTTTCTTACGCTTTCTTATGCACGTGTTAAGTATATGTTACTACTATTGACATTTTTGACAATGTCCAAATTCAAGAACACCATGACAAGATTTACGAAGAGCAAGGAGCAAGTTGAAAATAATGTCTCATTCCAGTATCTGTGTGTATGTATGACTGAGACCACTCACTAGTTAAGTGATTTACTCCCTTATACAAACAATGAAGGGCTAATATAATTTGAATTTGTACAGAGTAAAGTTACAAAATATTCCCTGTTGTGGACCATCAGGTATTTGGAAAATGGCTGAACTCTTAAATGATATTTATTCTTATATAATTAGTCATTTGCAGAACAATCTTTTTAAGAAAATAATTTGTGTTTATCTTCTGATTCTCCCTCTTTCTCCCGTTTCAAGCTGGTAGCCAGGCCATTTGTATTTCCTTGCTCCTGGAGTTCTTGCAGAGCCGGAAGTAAAATCATCTTGAGGACAGTAGCCATTCCTATCTTTTGTAAAAGTATTAGCTCATTTTGGCTGTCCCAGCAGATGAGGAGAGAAGGCAGAAAAGACTAAGGCCTTTGAGGCCAAATAATGAGAGGTGTGACATTTCTAGAAACTATGAAGGGGACCAAGATTTGTGAGTCCCCGTGGGCCCCCCTAGGTAGCAGCCTCCAGGGAGCCTGGACCCTAGACACAGTGGTTTCAGCCTCTACAAGGACCTAGGGCACCTAGTGGAGGAGAAGCAGAGAGCCACTAGACCTGAAGGAACCATCCTCAGAGGAGTGATGGATGTATCACCAGATACCACTGCAGATCCATAATTTCAGGGGCATCCCGCATACTTGATGTTGCACACAACCCTAGGATTTTAGACAACTGTGGGTGGGGTGCATATCCCAGCAATGTCTTAGATTTAATTTCTTTCTATTCACTCCAAATGAAGGCCTGGAGATGGACTTGAGATGACAGAAAAATAACGTGACATGGCGTGCGTATTGAGTATATATATTAAGATTCATATTGTACATAGTCTACCCATCCCTAGGCAATAATGACCTTTAAAAGTATTAAAAAATAAGTTTCTTTCCACAATGACACTTTTGTTTTACAAAGAATGTTAAGGAAGTACTTGCTGTCGCTTCAAGTTCTTGTAACTTCTGAACTTATTTTGTTAAACATGGTTCTTAGCAATCACATTTATTCAACTAAAGAATGTGAATAAAACTGACATCCACCCAACAGAAATTTTCCTTTCTTTGATTTTATACCCTCAGGAAATAGCAAGTAAAAGTTAGGATGCATAGGACATTAGAGTAGTTTTTAAAGATTATCACCAAACACCGAAGGACTAAATCAGACTAGTGTCTAATTTCATTCACTTATGTACATTTAGTCTTTAAAAAATTGATACTTAGGTTTGATGCCATCCCATTTAGGTCTAGGTATGTGAATTTTGTACATTATTCCTCTAGTAGCAGTGCAGTTGGGTACATAATTTATCTTTAAAAGATCCGATGACTTACACATTGTGTGAACTTGGGCAAGTTGTATCAGTCTTTGTTTCTGTTACCTGAAGAAATAAAGATAAAATCTACCTCACAGTATTTTTGTAAAGTTTTATGTGGTGTTTTTGTATATGTTTAGTATTCACAAGGTCTAATGTCAGTGTGCATTAATGGACATTTAATGGACTATTTTTTTTTTTTGCCTGTTCAATATCCTTCTTTTAAGGGATCATCTAACCTCTCTTCTGCAGTAACCTTGTTCAGTCTTTATGGTTTGGGTAGGGCTACTATTGTCTGTAGCTGCCTTAAAATCCTTGACCACAATTCCTCTTTAGGCATGTCATCCAAACAAGGCTAATCATAGCCCTCCCTGGGATTACTGCCAGAGGTGGCAGGAAAAATACTGTCACTTTCCATGATTTTTGGCTTCAAGGACCTCATGAGCCTACAGCTGCTGGTGACTGTCGTTCTAGTCATGTGGAAGTGGTCTGAGAATGAAGCCACAAGGATGGCAACAGATAGACCTTGTTCTTGTTGACGTATCTGAATCCAGCAACACTGGGAAGCCCACTCCCAGATTTTTCAGCTATGTGAGGCATTTTATGCCACATCTCATAAGCAAGTTGATGATAAATTTCTGTCACTCATGACTAATAAAATTTTCACTAAAATATCGTTAAGTATGCTTTGAAGTCAGACCACTTATAATCAAACTCCATCTCTTTCACTTGTCACTTTGTGACCTTGGACAAATTACTTTAATCCTTTGTGCCTCAGCTTCCTCCTGTGTAATTAGGGCATAATAGTAACACCAACCTCCTTAAGTGGGAGTATTAATTGAGACTGTATTTCTGTTCAGTGAATGCCAGTTTTATTCACTCTCTTTAGTTGAATAAATGTGATCACTAAGAACCATGTTTAATGAAAAAAGTTCAGAAGTTATAAAAACTTGAAACAACAAGTACTTCGTTAACATTCTTTGTAAAACAGAAGTATCATTGGGGAAAGAAACATTTTAAAAATATTTTTAAAGGTCATTATTGCCTAAAGAAGGGTGGGCTATGTAAGGTATGAATCTTAATTTATATACTAAATACCCATGCCGTGTCAGGTTATTTTTTAAAGTCACCTTAAGTTCATCCCCAGGCCTCCATCTGGAGTGAATAGTAAGAAATTAAATCTGTATAGTACATTGTCTGGTCCATGACAAGTAATCAATGAATGCAAGGTATTACTATCACATTAAATAGTGTGCATAATGAAGAAAAAATTACCTGGTTAAGAGGAAATGCATTTAAAAAACCAAGTGATAGTAAAAAGTTGAAAAACAATACTGAAGCAAAGCAAAGGTAGAGAAAATAGAGCACAATGAAATTAAATGGAACTCAAAGATGAATAAATTCCTAGTAAAAAATAGGAACATAAAAAAAAGTGAAGACATAAATTCTTGTGTTCAATGACACCAGCAGCACAAAAATCCATGAATCAAAAGTTGCCAACCAGTGGCCCAGACATTCTATTTATTTTAATTTTTAAATGGAATCTTTGATTCTGGCACTAAAACAAAAACTCTATGGACAGCATCAACAGTAGATATTCTAAACTGGCAGAATTTTTGTTAGCTATTTCAGTACCTTAGTTGTAAATTTTCCTTAACTTTTTGTTCTAAGAGTGGTGTTAACAGAATTATATAAAACTTGAATGTTAAGTTTCCAGTGTCCTGAGAATTTTAGACAAATATAGCAGACATCTGTACAGACATGCTGTAACAGATATTTACTGGAACGCAGTTCCAGACAGAGGCTTTTAATTAGAGGATGTGGCAAGTAAAATGATAACATATTAAGAAATATTCTATATCAAAAGAGGAAAATTGGGAGAGACCTTCAAGAAGGCAGAGGAGTAAAACGTGGAGACCACCTTCCTCCCCACAAATACATCAAAAATACATCTACGTGGGGAACAACTCCTACAGAACACCTACTGAATGCTGGCAGGAGACCTCAGACTTCCCAAAAGGCAAGAAACTCCCCACATACCGGGGTAGGGCAAAAGAAAAAAAAAGAAAAAACAGAGACAAAAGAATAGGGATGGGACCTGGACCTCTGGGAAGGAGCTGTGAAGGAGGAAAACTTTCCACACACTAGGAAGTCCCTTCACTGGCGGAGATGGCGGGTGCATGGGGGGGAAGCTTTGGAGCCACAGAGGAGAACAAAGCAAAAAGGGTGCAGCAGGCAAAGCGGAGAGATTCCCGCACAGAGGATCGGTACTGACCAGCACTCACCAGCCCGAGAGGCTTGTCTGCTCATCCGCTGGGGCGGGTGGGAGCTGGGAGCTGAGGCTCGGGCTTCAGAGGGCAGATCCCAGGGAGAGGACTGGGGTTGGCGGCATGAACACAGCCTGAAGGGGGCTAGTGTGCCACAGCTAATCAGGAGGGAGTCCAGGAAAAAGTGTGGAACTGCCTAAGAGGCAAGAGACCATTGTTTCGGGGTGCACAAGGAGAGGGGATTCAGAGCACCGGCTAAACAAGCTCCAGAGACGGATGTGAGCCGCTGGTATCAGCGGGGACACCAGAGATGGGCATGAAATGATAACGCTGCTGCTGCATCCACCAAGAAGCCTGTGTGCAAGCACAGGTTATTATCCACACCTCCCCTCTCAGGAGCCTGTGCAGCCCGCCACAGGCAGGGTCCCGTGATCCAGGGACAACTTCCCCAGGAGAACACATGGCATGCCTCAGGCTGTTGCAATGTCATACTGGCCTCTGCCACTGAAGGCTTACACTGCATTCCATACCCCTCCCTCCCCCAGGCCTGAGTGAGCCAGAGCCCCCTAACCAGCGGCTCCTTTAACCCCATCCTGCCTGATCCAAGAACAGACACACTCAGGTGACCCACATTCAGAGGCGGGGCAAAATCCAAAGCTGAACCCCAGGAGCTGTGCAAAAAAAGAAGAGAAAGGGAAATTTTTCCCAGCAGCCTCAGGAGCAACGGATTAAACTTCCACAATCAACTTGATGTATGCTACATTTCTGGAATACCTGAAGAGACAACGAATCATCCCAAAATTGAGGCAGTGGACTTTGGGAGGAACCGTAGACTTGGGGTTTGCTTTCTGCATCTCATTTGTTTCTGGTTTTATGTTTCTCTTAGTTTAGTATTTAGAGTTTCTTATAATTGGTAGATTTGTTTATTGATTTGGTTACTCTTTTTTATATACATAGATATATATATCTTTTTCCTTTTTCTCTTTTTATGAGTGTGTATGTCTATGCTCCTTTGTGTGATTTTGTCTGTATAGTTTTTCTTTTACCATTTGTCCCAGGGTTCTGTCTGTCCGTTCTTTGTTTTGTTTTGTTTTTATAATATAGTTGTTAGCTTGTTATCATTGGTGGATTTGTTTTTTGGTTTGGTTGCTCTCTTCTTTCTTGCTTTCTTTTTGCTTTTTTTATTACTTTTTAATTTTTAATAATTAAAAAAATTTATTTTAATAACTTTCTTTCCTTCCTTCCTTTGTTTCTCTCTCTCTCTCTCTCTCTCTCTCTCTCTCTCTCTCTCTCTCTCTCTCTCTCTCTCCCCCTTTGTTTGTTTGTTTGTTTCTTTCTTTCTCCCTTTTCTTCTGAGCTATATGGCTCACAGGGTTTTGGTGCTATGACCGGGTGTCAGGCCTATGCCTGAGAGGTGGGAGAGCCGAGTTCAGGACACTGGTCCACCAGAGACCTCCCAACTCCAGATAGTATCAAATGACGAAAGCTCTCCCAGAGATTTCCAAAGTTCTCCAAGAGATCTCCATCTCAGCGCTAAGACCCAGCTCCACTCAATGAACAGCAAGCTGCGGTACCCTATGCCAAACATCTAGCAAGACAGGAACACAACCCCACCCATTAGCAGAGAGGCTGCCTAAAATCATAATAAGTCCAAAGACACCCCAAAACACACCACCGGATGAGGTCCTGCCAGAAGAAAGACAAGATACAGCTTCATCCACCAGAACACAGGCACCAGTCCCCTCCCCCAGGAAGCCTACACAAACCACTGAACCAAACTTAGCCACTGACGGCAGACACCAAAAACAAAGGGAACTACAAATGTGCAGCCTGCGAAAAGGAGACCCCAAACACAGTAAGTTAAGCAAAATGAGAAGACAGAGAAACACACAGCAGATGAAGGAGCAGGGTAGAAACCCGCCAGACCAAACAAAATGAAGAGGAAATAGGCAGTCTACCTGAAAAAGAATTCAGAGTAATGATAGTAAAGATGATCCAAAATCTTGGAAAGAGAATGGAGAAAATAAAAGAAACATTTAACAAAGACCTAGAAGAACTAAAGAGCAAATACACAATGATGAACGACACAATAAATGAAATTAAAAATACTCTAGAAGGAATCAATAGCAGAATAACTGAGGCAGAAGAACGGATAAGTGACCTGGAAGATAAAACGGTGGAAATAACTACCACAGAGCAGAATAAAGAAAAAAGAATGAAAAGAATTGAGCACAGTCTCAGAGATCTCAGGGACAACATTAAACTCACCAACATTCGACTTATAGGGGTCCCAGAAGAAGAAGAGAAAAGGAAAGTGACTGAGAAAATATTTGAAGAGATTATAGTTGAAAACTTCCCTAATATGGGAAAGGAAATAGTCAAGTCTAGGAAGCACAGAGAATCCCATACAGGATAAATCCAAGGAGAAACATGCCAAGACACATATTAATCAAACTATCAAAAATTACACACAAAGAAAAGATATTAAAAGCAGCAAAGGAAAAACAACAAATAACATACAAGGGAATCCACATGAGGTTAACAGCTGATCTCTCAGCAGAAACTCTGCAAGCCAGAAGGGAGTGGCAGGATATGTTTAAAGTGATGAAAGGGAAAAAAATGCAACCAAGATTACTCTACCAAGCAAGGACCTCATTTAGGTTCCATGGAAAAATTAAAACCTTTAGAGAGAGGGAAAAGCTAAGAGAATTCAGAACCACCAAACCAGCTTTAAAACAAATGCTAAAGGAACTTCTCTAGGCAGGAAACACAAGAGAAGGAAAAGACCTACAATAACAAACCCAAAACAATTAAGAAAATGGTAAAAGGAACATATATACCTATAACTACCTCAAATGTAAATGGATTAAATGCTCCAACCAAAAGACATAGACTGCCTGAATGGATACAAAAACAAGACCCATATATATGCTGTCTATAAGAGACCCACTTCAGACCTAAGGACACATATAGACTGAAAGTGTGGGGATGGAAAAAGATATTCCATGCAAATGGAAATCAAAAGAAAGCTGAAGTAGCAATTCTCATACCAGACAAAATAGACTTTAAAATAAAGACTATTACAAGAGAAAAATAAGGACCCTACATAATGGTCAAGGGATCAATCCAAGAAGAATATATAACAATTGTAAATATTTATGCACCCAACATAGGAGCACATCAATACATAAGGCAAAAGCTAACAGCCATGAAAGGGGAAATTGACAGTTACACAATCATAGTAGGAGACTTTAACACCCCACTATCACCAATGGACATCATCCAAAATGAAAATAAATAAGGAAACACTAACTTTAAATGATACATTAAACAAGATGGACTTAATTGGTATTTATAGGACATTCCATCCAAAAACAACTGAATACACTTTCTTCTCAAGTGCTCATGGAACATTCTCCAGGATAGAGTATATCTTGGGTCACAAATCAAGCCTTGGTAAATTTAAGAGAACTGAAATCATATCAAGTATCTTTTATGACCACAATGCTATGAGACTAGTAGCAATTATAGGAAAAAAATCTGTGAAAAATACAAACACATGGAAGCTAAACAATACACTACTTAATAACCAAGAGATCAATGAGGAAATCAAAAAATACCTAGAAACAAATGAGAATGAAAACACGACAACCCAACACATATGGGATACAGCAAAAGCAGTGCTAAGAGGGAAGTTTATAACAATACAATCCTACCTCAAGACACAAGAAATGTCTCAAATAAACAACCTAACCTTACACCTAAAGCAATTAGAGAAAGAAGAACAAAAATCCCAAAGTTAGCAGAAGGAATCATAAAGATCAGATCAGAAATAAATGAAAAAGAAATAAAGGAAACAATAGCAAAGATCAATAAAACTAAAAGCTGGTTCTTTGAGAAGATAAACAAAATGGAAAAAACATTAGCCAGACTCATCAAGAAAAAAAGGGAGAAGACTCAAATCAATAGAATTAGAAATGAAAAAGGATAGGTAACAACCGACACTGCAGAATACATAGGATCATGAGAGATTACTACAAGCAGCAATATGCCAATAAAATGGACAACCATGAAGAAATGGACAAATTCTTAGAAAAGCACAACTTTCTGGGACTGAACCAGGAAGAAATAGAAAATATAAACAGACCAATCACACATACTGAAATTGAGACTGTGATTAAAAATTTCCAACAAACAAAAGCCCAGGACCAGATGGCTTCACAGGCGAATTCTATCAAACATTTAGAGAAGAGCTAACACCTATCTTTCTCAAACTCTTCTAAAATATAGCAGAGGAAGGAACACTCCCAAACTCATTCTATGAGGCCATCATCACCCTGACACCAAAAGCAGACAAAGATGTCACAAAGAAGGAAAACTACAGGCCAATATCACTGATGAACACAGATACAAAAATCCTCAACAAAATACTAGCAAACAGAATCCAATAGCAGATTAAAAGGAGCATACACCATGATCAAATGGGGTTTATTCCAGGAATTCAAGGATTCTTCAATATACACAAATCAATCAATGTGATACACCCTATTAACAAATTGAAGGAGAAAAACCATACGATCTTCTCAATAGATGCAGAAAAAGCCTTCAACAAAATCCAACAACCATGTATGATGAAAACCCTCCAGAAAATAGGCATAGAGGGAACTTACCTCAATATAATAAAGGCCATATATGACAAACCCACAGCTAACATCATTCTCAATGGTGAAAAACTGAAACCATTTCCTCTAAGATCAGGAACAAGAGAAGTTGTCCATTCTCACCACTATTATTCAATATTGTTTTCGGAGTTTTAGCCACAGCAATCAGAGAATAAAAAGAAATTAAACGAATCCAAATAAGAAAAGAAGAAGTAAAGCTGTCATTGTTTGCAGATGACATAGTACTATACATAGAGAATCCTAAAGATGCTACTAGAAAACTACTAGACCTAATCAATGAATCTGGTGAAGCAGCATGATACAAAATTAATGCACAGAAATCTCTTACATTCCTATACACTAATGATGAAAAATCTGAAAGAGAAATTAAGGAAACACTCCCATTTACCATTGCAACAAAAAGAATCAAATACCTAGGAATAAATCTACCTAAGGAGAAAAAAACCTGTACGCAGAAAACTATAAGACACTGATGAAAGAAATTAAAGATGATACAAATAGATAGAGAGATATACCACGTTCTTGGATTGCAAGAATCAACATTGTGAAAATGACTATACTACCCAAAGCAATCTGCAGAATCAATGTAATCCCCATGAAAACTGGCATTTTTCACAGAACTAGAACAAAAAATTTCACAATTTGTATGGAAACACAAAAGACCCCGAATAGCCAAACTAATCTTGAGAAAGAAAAATGATGCTGGGGGAATCAGGCTCCCTGACTTCAGAACATACTACAAAACTACAGTAGTCAAGAAAGTATGGTACTGGCACAAAAACAGAAATATAGATCAATGGAACAGGATAGAAAGCCCAGAGATAAACCCATACACATGTGGTCACCTTATTTCTGATAAAGGAGGCAAGAATATACAATGGAGAAAAGACAGCCTCTTCAATAAGTGGTGCTGGGGAAACTGGACAGCTACATGTAAAAGAATGAAATTAGAACACTCCCTCACACCATACACAAAAATAAACTCAAAATGGATTAAAGACCTAAATGTAATGCCAGACACTATCAAACTCTTAGAGGAAAACATAGGCAGAACACTCTGTGACATAAATTACAGCCATATCCTTTATGACCCACTTCCTAGAGAAATGGAAATAAAAACAAAAATAAACAAATGGGACCTAATAAAACCTAAAAGTGTTTGCACAGCAAAGGAAACCATAAACAAGATGAATAGACAATCCTCAGAATGGGAGAAAATATTTGCAAATGAAGCAACTGACAAAGGATTAATCTCCAAAATTTAGAAGCAGCTCATGCAGCTCAATAACAAAAAAACAAACAACCCAATCCAAAAATGGGCAGAAGACCTAAATAGACAATTATCCAAAGAAGATATAGAGATTGCCAACAAACACATGAAAGATTGCTCAACATCACTAATCATTAGAGAAATGCAACTCAAAACTACAATGAGGTATCACCTCCCACCCGTCAGAATGGCCATCATCAAAAAAATCTACAAACAATAAATGCTGGAGAGGGTGTGGAGAAAAAGGAACCCTCTTGCACTGTTGGTGGGAATGTAAATTGATACAACTACTATGGAGAACAGTATGGAGGTTCCTTAAAAAACTACAAATAGAACTACCATATGACCCAGCAACCCCACTACTTGGCATATACCCTGAGAAAACCATAATTTAACAAGAGTCATGTACCACAGTGTTCACTGTAGCTGTATTTACAATAGCCAGGACATGGAAGCAACCTGTCCATTGACAGATGAATGGATAAAGAAGATGTGGCACATATATACAATGGAACATTACTCAGCCATAAAAAGAAACGAAATTGAGTTATTTGTAGTAAGGAGGATGGACCTAGAGACTGTCATACAGAGTGAAGTAAGTCAGAAAGAGAAAAATAAATACCGTATGCTAACACATGTATATGGAATCTAAAAAAAAAAAGTTCTGAAGAACCTTGGATCAGTACAAGAATAAAGATGCAGATGTAGAGAATGGACTTGAGGACACAGGGAGGGCTAAGGGTAAGTTGGGACAACGTGAGAGAGTGGCATGGACTTATATATGCTACCAAATGTAAAATAGATAGCTAGTGGGAAGCAGCCACATAGCACAGGGAAAGCAGCTCAGTACTTTGTGACCACCTAGAGAGGTGCGATAGGGAAGGTGGGAGGGAGATGCAAGAGGGAGGGTATATGGGGATATGTGTATATGTATAGCTGATTCACTTTGTTATAAAGCAGAAACTAACACACCATTGTAAAGCAATTATATTCCAATAAAGATGTTAAAAAAAAGAGGAAAATTATATGGCAGCAAGTATTATATTAGAATGATAATTTGTGTTAACATTTCATTGTTTCTTTTTAAGTATAGCTAGTCAATTCCTAGGCTTAAGTCAAAATTGAAGAATGCAAACTGGATGAAAAATAATATAGTGTAAAATAGTAGAGAAAATCAAGATTTCTGACTATAACATAGATTTTTTTAATTGCTGATAACATAAATGTATCAAGTATTCCATAAATATTGGACTTTTATATAAATCTTAAGATACTTTTTATTATTTTTTTCTCTAAAATAAATCCAGTCAGAATGCTCTGGAATGGAAGGATAGCAAAATATCTTAAAAGACTGCAAATTGCCTAGAAGAGAACATAGGCAAAACATTCTCTGACATAAATTGTACCAATGTTTTATTAGGTCAGTCTCCCAAGTCAATAGAAATAAAAACAAAAATAAACAAATGGGACCTAATCAAACTTACAAGCTTTTACACAGCAATGGAAATCATAAACAAAATGAAAAGACAGCCTACAGAATCGGAGAAATATTTCCAAATGATGCGACCGATAAGGGCTTAATTTCCAAAATATACAAGAATCTCATACAACTGAATAACCAAAAAGCAAACCACCGAATGCAAAAATGGGCAGAAGACCTTAATCAACATTTCTCCAAAGAAGACATACAGATGGTCTATAGGCACATGAAAATATGCTCAACATCACTAATTATTAGAGGAATGTAAATCAAAAGTAAAATGAGGTACCATCTCACACCAGTCAGAATGGCCATCATTAAAAAGTCTACAAATAACAAATGCTGGAGACAGCATGGAGAAAAAAGTACCTCCTACACTGTTGGTGGGAGTGTAAATTGGTGCAGCCACTATGGAGAACAGTATGGACGTTCCTTGAAAAAGTAAAAGTAGAGTTACCATATGATTCTGCAATCCCACTCCTGGGCATATATCTGGAAAAAAAACCTGTAATTCAAAAAGATACGTGCACTCCAAATGTTCATAGCAGCACTATTTACAATAGCCAAGACATGGAAGCAACCTAAGTGTCCATCAGCAGAATAGATATCTTTTGTTTTAAACAGTGTCTTTCAATTTAAAAAATGTCTACTGCATTATATTCTCTCAGTCCAAAGTTAAACTTCCTACAGGAAGTTTCTCCCTTTCACTTTCCTCTTAAAACTGAAATTAGGGTATAGGGGATATTTTGCAGTGCTTAAGGCATGTGGCAAAGTTTTCCCCAATCTTGTGTGGTCCTTGTATCAACCTTTGCCATGGGGAGCCTAAAGGTGCCTTTGATCTTTCTACTCAACTGTCCACCAATCTTGCTCTTCCCTTTCTTGGTGGAGAGGAGTCAGCCTGTGTGTTGTCTACCAGGGCTCCAGACAGAGTACAAGGTGAAAGCTATTCTGTTTTCTACTTTCTCCAGAACATGTTTAATGTAATTCCCCCATAATTCCTGGAGCACTAGCCTAGAAAAGTGGAAGTTAGGACACAGGACACAGGCCTCTTCTTCCATGATGTCTGTGGTTTTCTCCTTCTCCCAATCCAAAGTCAATCAGGGCATGCTCTCTCCCCCCCCCCCTCTGTGTATGACAAGGACTGCCCTTACTTTATTCTGATTCTCTTCTATTCTTGGCTTATGATAAAATTCTATGATACAATCAACAAAGCTTGGCCCTAGAAATGTTATTGAAATCTTCTTCTCAACAACCTGCTTTCAAGCCTATTTTTATATTATTGACTCGAAAATCCAATTCTGGACAACAAGTGCTAAATGTTGACTCCATGTTCCTTTTGGCACCCTTCCTGTAACTGTCAAAATCTGTCCTAAAGAAAAATAATGCCTGTGGAAGAATGTCAGGAGAGGAGTCACATGAAAGGAATTTTTAAAAGGATAAAAACACACTAATGTATATTTCAAAATCTATTATTTGCATTTCAGTTAAGACAAGCCAAACACTTCCTTTACTCAGAAGTAGTAAAAGGTCACACATGCATTGTTATGATCAATGACAACATCAAGTGAAATATGTTTAGATACAGGAAATGTTTACAGATGGGTATGGAAGATAATGTCGATTGTAATACAGATTTAACTCTGTGAGAATAGAAAGATAGGAAAGCAAATATATTTGGAGAATGTATGAGAGATGTTATAGCAATCTGAATATCTTGGAAATGTAACTCTCTGTTTACACCATAGAAAATGTTAGACAAAATATAATTATAATCCATTTAAAAATATTAAATTAAACATATGTAACAATCAAATCCAAAAACGGTATTTTGCTTGGTAAGCAAACCCAAGGAAAACACTCAAATGTGGCGTATGTCACTTGCAAAATTGAAAAAGTATACCAAACATTTGAAATAAGTGGTATAAAATGGAGCAACTTGCCTTTCCCCTTTGAGGGAATTCTCCGCATGCACTATCTCCCCCTCCTTCTCTTTAGAATTTTATAAAATTTTGTGTGAGAGTTGTTTTTAAGTAATACAATAGGAATTTGGAACCATGACTGAATTTGAAGATTAGTTAACATAGTGAAGAAACAGTGTGTGTGACTGTTTTCCAGAGGTGGATACAATGGCTATTGGAACTTCTTATCTGGGGGAAAAAGAAAAACATTTCCATTTGTATGAAGAGTAGTTGCATTGTATTGGGTAGAAATATGGAATTTCAGTTTTTATCTATATATGTGAATGTTGAGTAGCCAAAGGTAGATTTGATAATTATTAAGCTATTCTATCTCAGCTCCAAACACATTCTTCCATATTCATTTTGAGATATTAGGGCTGAAACTCTACAAATCATATTGCAGCTTTGGGCTAGCTCCCTGTTGTCACAGCTAATATCTGGCACTAGAGAGAGAGACTCAAGGCTATAAGAGGGAAGAGAAACTTGTTCCATTCTGTTTGCCTTGTGTTTACTTCCTGTTTGCTTCCTGCTCCTCTGTGTATCTTCATATCAATGGCTTTAAAAAATATTTCCAACAAAGGAAGCTGGGCTACCTTTCTGTAGCAGTTGAATCCATTTAATATTTTTTCCCAACACTTTCAGAATCAGCCTCATTATACTGACTTCGGAGACCCTCAGACTAGCCAAATGGTCAAAACTAGTGCTTTCTTCAGAGATCTGGGTTTCAGCTCCATGGGGCCACTCCTTCAAGCTTCTTATTTTTATTAGTTTCCATCTCTTCACTTTGTTTTCCAGAGGTGATAGCTGTTTCTTGCCGTTTCCAACCTTGTGATAACATAGTGCTCTTTTTTGCCTTCTGAATTAACTAGAAAAAATTACTTACATTAAATTATCTTTCTTTTAAAATATAAATCCTCTCTTTTAAAATGCCAGACTGATATAAGTGGTAAATTTTTGTGACTGTTCTGTGTTGACAAATATTTGCTATATTTTGGGGGTATGATATTCTTTATAATAATATATTCCGGTTGTTTCCTAAAACCTTGACATGTATTAATTGATTTAACTAATAAAAAAAAAGAAAGTAAGCACTCCTAGGCATATACCTGGAGAAAACCATAATTCCAAAAGATACATGCACCCCAACTTTCATTGCAGCACTATTTGCAATAGCCAGGACATGGAAGCAACCTAAATGTCCATCAACAGAGGAATGGATAAAGAAGATGTGGTACATATACACAATAGGATATTACTCAGCCATAAGAAGGAACGTAATTGTGCCATTTGCAGAGACGTGGATGGACCTAGAGACTGTCATACAGAGTGAGGTAAGTCAGAAAAAGAAAAACAAGTATCATATATTAACGCATATATGTGGAATCTAGAAAAATGGTACAGATGAACCCATTTGCAAAGCAGAAATAGAGACACAGATGTAGAGAACAAACATATGGACACCAAGGGGGGAAAGTGGTGGTGGGGGGTTATGGTGGTCTGATGAACTGGGAGATTGGGATTGACATATATACACTAATATGTATAAAATAGATAACTAATGAGAATCTATGGTACAGCACAGGGAACTCTACTCAATCCTCTGTGGTGACCTAAATGGGAAGGAAATCCAAAAATGAGGGGGCATATGTATACATCTAGCTGATTCGCTTTGCTGTACAGCAGAAACTAACACAACATTGTAAAGCAACTATACTCCAATTTAAAAAAAAAGTTAGAAAGAAAACCCTGGGTAGGTAAGAGATAATATTGATAATATAATTCCCATTTACAGGCCAGAAAACTGAGACATTAAAAAAAAAAGTAACTCACTCAAGATCACATAGCCATTAAGTGTTAGAGCTGAGATTTCAAACTTGAGACCTGTCAGAATACTGCTCTTAGCTGTCACAGGTGCTATATGTATATTAGATTCAAGGTCATAACAATTAGAGTTCAGTGTGGGAAATAGAGAGCCATCTAGATATTTCAAGCAGCAAAGGATTTGCTCTGGGGGATTAGGTTTTTACAAACCCAGTGGATGAACTAGAGGGCCAGAGGCTGTTACCGAACTTTTTAATTAAAAGTCATGCCCTGATACAATAATCCAGATTCCAGGAAACTATTACTGCCATTCATAATTCTGGAAACTGCTGCTGTCACTCCATTATGATTTTTTAAAAGATTTTTATTGGAGTATAGTTGATTTACTATGTTGTGTTAGTTTTGGGTGTACAGCAAAGTGAATCAGTTATACATATAGCCACTCTTTTTAAGGATTCCTTTTGCATATAGGTTATTTTAGAGTATTGAGTAGAGTTCCCTGTGCTATACAGTAGGTCCTTATTAGTTATCTATTTTATATAACTCCATCATTATTGTTGAAACGCAGCTACTCTGAAACAGGTACTTTACAATGGGACACCAATTCTTTTAATGCCTCACCCTTTGCAATTTGCATTGTTTTTCAGACCCACAACTAACATCAAATCCCCACATGCTCCAGGTATTGTAGGCTTAATAATGGTCCCAAAGATGCCCACAACCTGTCAAAAGATAAACTGAAGCACATTAAAATTTTCAAGTTTATTTGAACAACATCAATTCGAATTGGGCAGTGCCAAACCCAAAGTGGTTAGGAACGCTCTCAGGACTGGAGCTGGGGAAAGGCTTTTATAGAGCAGCCTCAGAAGCAAAGCAAGGAAATTATTTGATTGGCTATAGTTTAAGTGGTTGCCTTATTTGGGAAAGGCTAGTTGGCTCTTTGTGATCGGGAGTTCTTAAATTTTGTTTTCTGGGATATGAGAGCACTTACAGGAATTGACCCTGGCTTAGGTTTCAGTGTGCTTATGTAAGCTACCAAGACATTAGAGGCACCTCAGTCTAATGGGCTTGAAGGCAAGCAGAAATTGCCACCCCCAAAATCTGTGTCTTTAGCATAAGGATTATTTTAGGCTGATTATTTTTAGGAAATAGCAGATGTAGGAAAATTCTGAAAACTGAGTAGAAATTACCTTTTTGTAAGAGACATTTAAATTTATAAGGGAAATTTCCATTTGTAAGGGTATCTCCCTTTCTCTACCAGGAAAATAAGGATGACTAAATCTCTAGCAACTCTTATCAGTGGAGAAGGCAAGGATGTGAATCTGCATAACTTTACCCTTATTTACTCTGCTTTTCTTGGTAACCTCTTATCTGACCTCCCCTATACAATATCTTCTTTAGTCTTCAGTTGGAGATGGTATTTCAGGTGGTGGCTTGGGCCATTTTGGGGTGTTACTTTACTTAGTTTTCCCGGGTCTGTCCTGTGTATACAGGAGCTATACATGTTATTGAACTTCTGTTTGTTTTTCTCCTATCAATCTGCCTTCTGTTACAAGGGGGGGTCTCAGCAAAGAACCTAGAAGGGTGGAAGGAAAGTTATTTTTCCTCCCCTACAATCTCCTTGTTGAATTACTTTAATAATTCTAATCCCTGGGTTGTGTGAATATGTTACCTTACATGGCAAAGGGACTTTGCAGATATGATTAAATTAAGGATCTAGAGATGGAGAAATTATCCTGAGTAAGCTGAGCAAGCTCAGTGAAATCACAAAGATCCTCATAAGAGGGAAGCAGGAGGGTCAGGTTCAGAGAGACTGAAAGATGCCACACTGCTGGCTTTCAAGGTGGAAGATGAGGATAAGAGCCAAGGCATGCAGGAGATTTCTAGAAACTAGAAAAGGCAAGGGAACAAACTCTCCCCCAGAGCCTCCTGAAGGAATACAGTCTTGCTGACCATTTTAGCACTTCTGACATCCAGTACTCTAACAGAATAAATTTGTGTGATTTAAAGCACTCAACCTTTGGTAATTTTTTAACAGGAGCCCTAGGAAACGAATATACCAGGAAACAAGCTGAAAGTCTCACCCAAGAGGAGACAGCTTACACTCTAAAGGAAACGCAAGATTTTGCTAACTTATATAGAGACATCTAGGGAATGTGTGTGGAATGGCCAAACTAATGACATGTTCCTTCTTCTCTGATCTAGCACTTTTAAAATCCATCCCCCCACACTGGCTTCAGAGAAGGTCAGTGCCAGGTCTTTAAGCAAGGCAGAGCCAGCTCATCAGAAGGAAGAGGAGAGGCGGCCTCCGCTGGCAAAAGGAGCTGTGTAATATTTGTGGGTTCAGAACTCACCAATTCCTACCACTCCAGCCTCACCCTACATTCCAGTTCTCAGGGGGCCACTGCTTCTCAATCAACCACCACACTTTTACGTAAGAGTCCTAAAGAGCCTGGGTACTTCTATGATGGCAGGATCAGACAAGTGACTGCGGGATCAGATTCTGTCTGATTTGGGGCTTATTTTGCTACCATCCAGCCACATTCTCGCTTGTCACTGGACCTGTATCTCCACCCTCCCTCAAGCCTGCTGTGCCTTCCCTGTACCACTAGTTCCCTCCCATCCATCATGTAGACTCTATTCTCAGCTTAACAAAGTTTTACCTATCTTTTCAGGTCCAAGATTTTCTTTTTGAGTTTTCTTCATTTTTCTCTTTAGAGTGATCTATACGTCTGAGTACACATTATACTGAATGTGCATTAAGTTATTGTAGTGTTTGATCTTATAAAAACATATTGCTACTCAGTATCCCATTTTAAGTAGACTTAATTATTCAATTGTGCCTACCAGTGCTTCATGAAGGATAAGAAGTGCACAACTCAGGGTTGAATAAATAATATTAACATAATAGAGGTAAGTAGTTTCTGTCATTTCCTAAAGAAAGAGATATCTTTAGGTTTTTCTAAATTTCATAAGTTGGATTGATTGAAGTTACAAGCTTTTGGCTTTCCACGACATTTTGATTTTCTTTATAGATTACCTTGCTTTACATGAAGCTTTAAATATGTTTTTTAATATGTAAGTTTAAAAATGGAAAAAACCCATTTGAAAAAAGCGATAGTGAGCAATTGAGAATTTGCTGACAATTGTATAGGTGAGATGGAGGAAAGGATTTAAATCAAAATCAGTAATGAATAATATGGTAAATTCTTATTAGATATGTCTGGTCTTGGGAGAGTCTTTCTTTAGCCACACTAATCATCTTCATGACCCTTGGTGCAACACTGAGCATCCCTGTACTTCCCTTCCACTGCATTTTATTTTGCAGAGCTGCTTCCTCTTTCACCTATGAACCTGGGAACTAACCTGAGATGCTACTGTTCCCCTTAAAAAGCTTATTAAAATATCTTACTCAGTGATGCTGTTTTCCCTACACTTGAATTGTTTCCCTAGTTACTAAAAAAATAGAAACATATTATAACTGTTACATCAGCAGAGATGGCTTTGTCTAGGTTTATATGCATAGGTGGTTATAGCTATATACTAGCTGATGTCTCCTGGTTATAAAATTTTATGGCACTGAAACACTGACCTTCTACATCGTACCATAATTGCCTTTTGAGATAATAAAGAGAAAAATTAATATTTCTTAATTCTCTTTCATATTTACAACAATCTCTATTTCCCTAACTCTTTCTAAACCCCTGATTCTCTTCATTCGGTAGCAAAATGAATCTATTTCCATTAATTTTTCTGGATTTCTAATTACTTTGTGGTTTTATACACAGCTCTAGATATTTTAAGAATTTGCATCAAAAGAGTATTGGGAAATTATCCAATTCAGAGTAATTATTTCTGCAATCCATGAGGTGCATCTTCCTTCATCTCCTGAATCGTCATATTCCCTCCACTTCATTAACTTGGTGTGCCACATCAACTCTGGTTCCTTTTAACTTCCATTTTTTCCTTTCAATTAATGGCAAGGAGCAGTGGGGGGTGAAATGCTGGGAAAACACACACAGTGTATGCACCACACTCCTCTAACACAGCAATGCACAATGGAAAGTGAGAACTAAGTGAATCGAGCCAATGTATTGATAGAAAACAAAACAGGTACTGAAAGAATGCAGATTCGTGGTTGACAGAAGGTGCATGTTTGTGCACTAAAGAAAAGGAAAAGCATCTAGGAATAAACCTACCTAAGGAGACAAAACACCTGTATGCAGAAAATTATAAGACACTGATGAAAGAAATTAAAGATGATACAAATAGATGGAGAGATAGACCATGTTCTTGTATTGGAAGAATCAACATTGTGAAAATGACTATACTACCCAAAGCAATCTACAGAATCAATGCAATCCCTATCAAACTACCAATGGCATTTTTCACAGAACTAGAACAAAAAATTTCACAATTTGTATGGAAACACAAAAGACCCTGAATAGCCAAAGCAATCTTGAGAAAGAAAAACAGAGCTGGAGGAATCAGGCTCCCTGCCTTCAGACTATACTACAAAGCTACAGTAATCAAGACAGTATGGTACTGGCACAAAAACAGAAAGATAGATCAATGGAACAGGATAGAAAGCCCAGAGATAAACCCATTCTCATATGGTCACCTTATCTTTGATAAAGGAAGCAAGAATATACAGTGGAGAAAAGACAGCCTCTTCAATAAGTGGTGCTGGGGAAACTGGACAGCTACATGTAAAAGAATGAAATTAGAACACTCCCTAACACCATACAAAAAAATAAACTCAAAATGGATTAAAGACCTAAATGTAAGGCCAGACACCTTCAAACTTGTACAGGAAAACATAGGCAGAACACTCTATGACATAAATTATAGCAAGATTCTTTTTGACCCACCTCCTAGAGAAATGGAAATAAAAACAAAAATAAACAATGGGACCTAATGGAACTTCAAAGCTTTTGCACAGCAAAGGAAACCATAAACAAGATGAAAATACAACCCTCAGAATGGGAGAAGATATTTGCAAATGAAGCAACTGACAAAGGATTAATCTCCAAAACATACAAGCAACTCATGCAGCTGAATATCAAAAAAGACAAACAACCCAATCCAATAATGGCCAGAAGACCTAAATAGACATTTCTCCAAAGAAGATATACAGATTGCCAACAAACACATGAAAGAATGCTCAACATCACTAATCATTAGAGAAATGCGAATCAAAGCTACAATGAGGTATCACCTCACCAGTCAGAATGGCCATCATCAAAAAATCTAGAAACAATAAATGCTGGAGAGGGTGTGGAGAAAAGGGAACCCTCTTGCTCTGTTGGTGGGAATTTAAATTGATACAGCCACTATGGAGAACAGTATGGCGGTTCCTTAAAAAACTACAAATAGAACTACCATATGACCCAGCAATCCCACTGCTGGGCATATATCCTGAGAAAACCATAATTCAAAAAGAGTCATGTACCAAAATGTTCATTGCAGCTCTATTTACAATAGCTAGGACATGGAAGCAACGTAAGTGTCCTCCAACAGATGAATGGATAAAGAAGATGTGGCACTTATATACAATGGAATATTACTCAGCCATAAAAAGGAACGAAACTGAGTTATTTATAATGAGGTGGATGGACCTAGAGACTGTCATACGGAGTGAAGTAAGTCAGAAAGAGAAAAACAAATACTGTATGCTAACACAAATATATGGAATCTAAAAAAAAAGAAAAAAGAAAAAAGAAAAAAGAAATGGTCAGAAGAACCTAGGGGCAAGACGGGAATAAAGATGCAGACCTACTAGAGAATGGACTTGAGGATACGGGGAGGGGGAAGTGTAAGCTGGGACAAAGTGAGAGAATGGCATGGACATATATACACTACCAAACGTAAAATAGATAGCTAGTGGGAAGCAGCCGCATAGCACAGGGAGATCAGCTCGGTGCTTTGTGACCACCTAGAGGGGTGAGATTGGGAGGGTGGGAGGGAGGGAGATGCAAGAGGGAGGAAATATGGGGACATATGTATATGTATAAGTGATTCACTTTGTTATAAAGCAGAAACTAACACACCACTGTAAAGCAATTATACTCCAATAAAGATGTTAAAAAAATAAATAAACAAAATAAAGATGGCTTCAAAAATAATAATAAAATAAAATTTAAAAAAATGAAAAGGAAAAGCAAGTACCTAAGAGAATAAAAATAATAAATGCAAGAAGTCAGAAGGACTAATATCTCTCCCTTGAATGGCTCTTACAGCAACAATTATTTTAAAATAATATCTCCTAAATGTCTGTGCTGTATTTGCATTAAACAGAGTCATGACTATGAGTTATATGATTTTCAAATCTATGACACTACCTCCAGAAACTTTGGGTAACTTTACATACCTATTGCATTTCTCAAAGAAAATATAAATAAACCCCAATTATCTATTGCTTTCTCATTTAATCAATTTTTTCCTCTGGATTTTATTACAGAGATGCTAATAGCCACGTGTGTGATGACTTTGCCTTCCTCATTAAATGCAGCTGAAATGACAGATTAAATATCAAGTCTAATTCGTAGGTGACCCTGGAAAATAGGAAGGGTTGACACAGCAAGATCAGGAAAATGGGGAATCCCCGAAAGATGTAAAGCAGACAGGAACAAATTGATCTCCAAACCCAAAAGATCTGAAAACTCTGAAATTCCAAAAGGTGATAAAGATGACCTCAAAAACAAAAAATCTCCCAAATCCAAAAGATCAACTTTTTATTTAGCAGGACCTAATAAAATCACAAAATTGTAGTAGCAGTGTAGCAGGGACTGAATGAAAACTCAGGTAATCAAAGGTAGCAGAAGAACAAAGAACATCTGGAGCCACTGACTCTTGTATTTACCTTTGGACCATGGTCTAACCCGCACCCCCTCACCCCCAACCATCACAGACACCTATGAATGGGTGCTTTTCACTCAGACTGTCGCCTGTCACATGTCCCCATTGCCCACCTCCCTACCTGTGACAATCAATGGATGTTTGGTTCCAACAACTTTCTTTGCTGCTTGGCGAATTAAGTATTTGGAGTGATATTATTTAAATTTTTTGTATCAATTGAGAAATACAGAATGGAATATTAGTGTTTAGAAATAGGAAGTTAATCACTAGAAAAACAGAACTTTGTAATAGTACTTTTAAGTTACCAGACGAAGACAATAAAAGGAAAAATATAATGGATCAATCCCACCAAAGTGAAGAAAAGAGAAAGGGAAACATATTATGATAAATATGATTTATTTTAAAAATAGAAAGAACAAAGCAAAATGTTATTCCTCCCAAATCTGCCATTGCACTGCTATCAGTACTTCATCCATCACATATTCCTCTGCATTCCCAGTATGAAGGGACAAAGTTCTTAAGATGCCTCAGGACACCAAGTCCAAAAGTCAATCCACTTGACTCCCACAAGCTAGTTCTTAAGATAGTGCTTATCAGAGCAAGAATAGAAGGCTGAATTTGGTAATAAAAATTAAATTTACTATTCACCAGAGTGGGCAGTTATAGTAATATCACCAAACACAAACTCCCAAGTCTTACTTGCTTTATTCCTCCCTATGGCACCCAAGGGTGATTTATCTTCTCTTTCATGACCTTCCTTTTTAGAAATGTTTCTCAGGCTGATTGGCTTTACTTTTATATTTTACTGTGCTTATTATCAGGAAATGACTTCCTTACCATCTCAGTTTGGGGATGCTGGAGCAAAATTTCACCAAGCTTTCCACATCATCAAGTTTTACCTTATTTACTCTAGCAGGAAAGGGCAGCTGAGTTAAAGTCAATCTTGGACAACACGAATCTGTAAAGGCATGGTAAGTCTCACAAAGATCTTTCTTAGTGTGTGCATCTTGCTAGAGAAGGAATAGAAAAGTTCTGCTGAGATGAGCACTGAACAGAATTGATCAGCCTTTCGCTCCACTCTCGTGGTGGACTGGAACCTGTAAACCTACAAGAATACTCTAGATAGCCTTTGGTCTCCAAACCTTAACTAATTGATACAGGGCATAGGGGAGCAATAAGATTCTTTTCTGCTAGGCCATGGTTCCTTTCTCACTGTTTTGTCATTGAGCAGAACAGACAAACAATATGGACATGTTAACCGTAAAATTTCTACTTACTCCAGTTTGACTAGAGTTAGTGGGAGAAGCAATAGGTAGGAGTGAGTAGGAGTGATCAGCTTTCTAGGTGTGCAGAATACAGGCTTGCGTTGACCAGTTGACAATTCACATTCTTTTCCTCTGTCCTGATTCTTAGTCTGCATCACAAATCCAAATTCCTCCCTAGAACATCCACAAAGGCAAACTAGGTGGACAGGCAGGTACACCAAGTCTTGACCCAACTTCAAGTTACTAAATACTTCATTTACATGTGTTTGTTTCTCCTTATAATATCCTTAATATAGGGTAGAGTCATTCCTGTCATTTAAGACATCCTGAACAGCTTTACTGAGGTATAATTTGATTTTTTTAAGAGAGTTATTGAGTTACAACTATCATAAAATAAACTGCATATATTTTGTAAACAATTTGGTACATTTTGACATAAGTATAAATTCATGAAACTATCACCTCAATCATGATAATGAACATGCCCATCACCCCCAATAGCTTTTTGTGCCCCCTTGTAAAATATCCTTTCTTCCCACATCTCATTTTCAATCACTGATCTACTTTCTCTTACAATAGATTGTTTGCATTTTTCCATAATTTCCTATAAATGGAATCATTTAGTATGTATTCTTTTTTGTCTAGTTTCTTTCACTCATCATGATTATTTAGAGATTTAGCTATATTGTTGCATATATCGTTTATTCCTTTTTATTGCTGAGTAGTATTCTATCATATGAATTTATAACTATTTACTTTTTTTCCATTCATCTGTTGATAGACATTTATGTTGTTTCCAGGTATTGGTATTAAAAATAAAACTGTTTTGGACATTTGTGTACAAGTCTTTGTATGGGAGTGTACTTTCATTTCTCTCGAGTAAATGTTTGGGGGTGGAATGGCTGGGTCATATTGTAGGTATATATTTAACTTTCAAGAAGTTGTCAACCTGTTTTCCAAAAATGTGCCATTTTACATTCCTACCAGCAGTATATGACAGTTTTTGTTCTGTTATATCCTTATTTACAGTAGATGTAGTCAGTCTTTTAAAGTTTTGCTATGTAATGGTATCTAAGTATGATTTTTATAGCATTTCTCAAATCACTAGTGATGTGGAGCATCTTTTTGTGTGCATCTTTACTATATCTTTACTATTTTATCTTTTGTGGTGAGGTTTATGTTCAAATCTTTCATCCATGTTCTACCAGTTGCTTTCTCATTACAGAGTGGTAAGAGTCTTTATACACTCTAGAATAAGAGTCTATATATAATCTAAATATATATATATATATATATATAAGTAATTTTCTCCTAATCTTTGGTTTGTCTTATCATTTTTATGTCATGCCTTCTGAGGAGCAAAATTAAAATTTTGATGAAGTCCAATTATTGATTTCTTCCTTTATAATTTATTTTTGTATCCTATTTTAGAAATATTTGCCAAGTCCATGGTCATTAAGATTTTCTTCCAGGAAGTTTTATGGTTTTAATTTACATTTAGGTCTTGGATCCATGTTAAGTTAATTTTTGTATGTGGGATAACGTGAAGGTGGATTCTCTTTTTTATCATTTTTATTTTTCATTTTTCTCCTTTCTCTCTTTATTTTATTTTTTGTATATGGATATACAATTGTTTTTGCTCCATTTGTTGACAAGATTATCCTTTTTCCATTGAACTGCCTTGGCTTCTTTGTCAAAAATCAATTGATTTTATATATGGTCAAAAATTGTAGCCAAATGTTTTAGCTCTAATTGGAAGCTCCCTGTGGGGAAGATCTAGGTTAAAATCTTCTTCCCAGAAATCACTAACTAGGTTACCTTAGATGAGTTTCTGCCATCTTGTCTCAGTTTGCCCATCAACAGAATGAAGATATTAATAAAAATCTTAGACATCATCTACTACAGTTCACCTCTTGCATCCCTCAGACCTACTCAAGACTCTCATCAAGTTTATTCCATTCTGAATCTCATTCTTCAAGGTGGTAGCCAGTCATCATTTTTAAAGAAAATGTTTACAAGATGTGGATTAGAAGGACCAGCTATATTATTTTTCTATAGCAGTTAGTTACAAGGCAACAAATAATATCATTTATCTCTTTAACCACCCATTGTACATCTCTTTCACCTTAGCTAACACCTCTGCTAGTCTTAGGTTGCATGCTTCTTGGGTAAGCTGTATCTTCATCTTTGGATGAAGATGTCTTTGTGCTCTGAACTGGCTTTGTGCTCTTTTGTCAGGTTGCTATAAATGTCCTGCATGATCATCACCAGACATGGAAGAAAGAAGTGGTTCCCTAGTGAACCCACAAATTCCAAAAATATTCTACCCTATCCCACTTATGTATCAGCAACTCTTATCTCCTCATGATAAGCAGGGTTAATTATCCTTGCTAGTATAACAAGCTATTTTCTGCCTGCTGGTCTATTGGTATGATAAATCTAAAACAACAAAGCTGAAGTTGTATCTTTAGGTATAATGGAACTCATACTTCTGTCACATGATGAAAGTAATCCCATTTCCCTCAGGAACCAGGGCTCTAGTCCAGAAAACCTTAAAGTTTTAGGAACAGGAAGCACAATGGTCCCCAGTGGGTCATTTGGACTGATGGTGAGGAAGGCTACTCTTGCTTCTTCACCTTGATTTCTGGTTGCATGTATCTCATATATTGGGAATGCTGAACCACGTAATGGCTATTGGTTCAAAATATATGCTGCATCTTGAAGAACAATGCCCCAGTCCCTTGATGGTATCATTCTTAAGTTGAAACTTTAGCTATGCACTGAAGAAGCCATTCTGATGTTCCATTGAGTTGGCAGCATATGAATAATGATGTATGTGTTAGGACCAGTGGGTATATGCCCAATATCACACCTGCTTTGTCACAAAATGGGCCTCTTCCTCTGAGGTGATGTTATGTGAGATTCCATGATTATAAGTCAGAAACTCTGAGCCATCAAATAGTGGTGATGGCCAAGGTAGTATGGGAAGGGATGGAAGGAAACATATTCAATCATGGATCGATCTCTGTAAACCCAAATTGTTGTCCCCTCCAGGCTGAAAGATTTACTCAACTTGCCACCAAGTGGCTGTTTTGTTTCTTGAGGAATGGTGCCATATTGGGATTTAACATCAATTCTTTTCTGACTGGTTGAAATTCAACACGGGTAGTAACCATGTTCTATCTTGGCAGCATTGGCATCTTGTGCAAACCTTTATCCCTGACACTATGACTACTCCATTTAGAGGCTGATTTTTCAAGTACTGTGTTGTCATGGATGTAGCTATGTCAGGGATACAGGTTATGCACATGTACTCAGACTACTTCCCTTCTATACCTACTTGATGGCCAGGTATACTATACAAAGCTCTGCCTACAGGAGGGTTTCATCTCACTGCTGTCTTGAGTGGAATTGCAGTATAGCAGCAATACACTTAAATTTTACCAACATGACAACCTGAACCCATCACATTCTGTCAGCCAATCATAGGGACTCCCCCCCCAAAAGCCATAAGTATGCTGTGGGACTGACATCAATGCAATAGGCAAAGGTGTCTTGAAGGGAAAATCTGGATCATCTGTAGCTTTCTTATCTTCCCCAGGCCCCCTTAAGCACAAACTTGAATGTATCACTTCCATCCTATGCTTTACCCTTCAATCTTATTACTGAGTGTCTCTGACAAAATCCAGATATGGATCATATAATCACTTGATGCTCCAAAGACAGAAGCCAAGCTTCTATTAGGGTTCAGTAGCATGCTAGGAGCCACTTTTCAAATGATGAATAGTTCTCTGTTGCAGATGGCATCATCTTGCTGCAGAAGTGTAGGGTGTCTGTGCTGTGACTCTTCTCTTGGGGCTCTCAGAAAACGTACATGGTACCCTTATCTAGAAATCTCTAACACCATAGAAGTTCCCATGATATATGGCCCAAGAAGCAGCAGTCTTGTAATGCAGCCTGATCCTACAGAAAAGCCCCATTCAAATCTGAGAGCTGTCCATGTTACCCAGTAAATGGGTTCACATCATTGGCCATAATTTATCTACCTTTTGCTGGCAGGTTAATTGGGGGTATAATGGGAACTTGTATTCTTTTATGTTTTTGAGAGTAGCACTAATCCCTGCCATTCCACATAGGATAACATATTGCTTCTGATTTCTTATCTTGGCCAGAGTCAGCAAGTTCAAGTGCTTCCACTTGGCTTTTCGTCTCCTTCTGGCTCCTACTCCACAGGCCAGGAAACCTACCTGAGTGTACTGCCAGCTACCAAGTGTATCCATACCAATTATGCACTCAGAGACCAGGAAAATGACATATTGGTCTCACTGTGAGAAAAACTTTGAGCCAAGATACTATTTATCACCAGCATCTGCACTTTCACAGGGGAGCCATGATGATGTTTTTGTTCCCTGTATTAGAGTCATTAGACCCTGTATCAAACTACCCCCGAAAGTTTTGAATATTGTCTTTTCTCCAGTGAATGCATGTTACCTGGGGAAATGGTCATATGTCCCTAAGAAGGAAGACTGGAAGAATCACACTGTAAACATTGCACAGGCATTTCAGAATCATTCCTCAAGGGGACCCAGTGTTTTCTTAAATCTCTGGGTTCCAGGTCTGAGAATAGGCTCAGGTCTGGAAATTGGCAAAACATCACAACTTTACTGTGGCTGCCATAAGCCTTCTGTCTCTGCACTCATGATCATTTTTATTACAGATATTAGGCAATACTCTTGTTGGCTGTCCATCTATCTTGACCCTAGGATCACCATGTTCTATTAACCGTTATCATTGACTGACCCTATGGGTCAGGGCTCTCTGGCTGCCTCTGCTGTTGGCTCCTATCACAGTAATTACAACAATCTTGACTCTGATAATTAAGTGCTGCCACCTGGACTTTGCTAGTCTAGACTCCCATCATTTCCAGGGAACCCAGATCCGTAAGAGTAGAGCATACTCTTGGCCCTGCATAAAGAGGGCAGCCGTCAATGAGCTCCTCAACAATGCTGGTTCTGTGTTACTAGCAGATTCCTATGAGTAGAGTGAATGGAACCTTCTTCTGGGACCTTCAGAGGATCATAGTCAATAATTCTCTGGTACTATGCAAAATAAATCCATTTGGACACGACTAATTTTCTGAGCCTTTCCTCAGTATTCATCCATGCCATTCTAGCTTTTCTAGCTATCATTTTTTTTTCCAACTTCAAGGAGCTATATTAACAGCCTCTTAGCAATAACTGCAGCAATAACTGTGGGTGTTATTGCTGGGACATTAAACCTTAAAACACAGGATATCCTCATTTAGTACCCAGCATGCTCTTTTGGTCCCTGTTAATATATGTTAGCTAGGTCTTGAGGTCTTTTTGATGAATAATCCATTTCCTCCCAAAGTAGGGCTAATAGGTCCCTGGTCAGGCCATGTTAAGACTGAATCTAGTTAGTGGTTTAGAAGCAATGAAGGAAGCCAGGGAAGATTTTGAGGAGGGCCAGAATCATCTTGCAAGGCATACACCTCACATGAGGCTCTTAAATGGTCTCCAAGCAAGAAAAGGGGGCTATTTTATAGCTACAGGAGGAAAACACTCCTTCTGGCTTAGAAGGTTCAGAGTAATCCTGGGAGTCTAGGTCCCAAGGACAGCCACCTACATACTGTCATCTGGTATGTCAGGATCTCCCTCCTTCTTTATCAGGGTTCTGACATTAACATAGAAGACTTTTGAGGGCTGTCAATTCAACACTCTTTGTAAATCTGCTAGTCTGAAAACCAGGTCCTGGCACTGAACTTTGAAACAGTCTCCCTCCAACTTCAGGAAATGAAGAGGTCTTTAGACGCTACCGTGGAGGCCTTTTGGCTTTCATATGTGGACCTGAGTTGAGTTAACTCATCTGACACTATCATTTTCTTCCCTTGGTGCATAAATGGCATGGAGCAGTCACTGACCGGCTTCACAGCCCTTATAATTACAATTGTCCCATCTCGCCCAAATGCTCAAGATACTTTATAAGCCAGTGCATTGCCTCCACTAGCAATTAGGTACTTACCAGCATTAACAACTCGAGTAGGCTTCTTTATGTGCTTCTGAGCTGAATTTACTCTCTTCTTCAAAATAAAATGCTAGATCCCTCTCATTCCTTTTCCCCAACCCCCTGAGAGAACCTAATATGATAAGGTTACTGTGTGGCAGAAAGAAGATGAGATTGCAAAATAACTACAGGCAAGAAAAGCTCTTGCAGAACAAGATACAGTCGAGAATGCATCATCCTGTCAGTATCTAGCTGGGCGGGGTGGGAGGCGGGGGTAGAGGGAGAGAGAGAGGCGGAGAGAGAGAGAGAGTGAAAGTGAGAGTGAGAATGAGAGAGAGAGAGAGAGAGAGAGAAAGAAAGAACACTGAGAGAGACAGAGAAATTGACCTGAATGAGCTTCCAAACTTTCCAGTCAGATAAACCCTCTTCCTCCTCTGAGGAGTGAGAAAGGGGCAGAGAGAAGACTCCTCTGGTGAAGAACCCCCAATGTAAGCATGAGGAGGTGGGGAGAAGAGTGGGAGAAGTGTGTAAGGATAAACTAGTTTTTCTTTAAAGAAATATCTTCAAAGACTAATTTGTTTTAAAAATCAATTCTTAATAAGCGAACTGTTGTAGAACGGCTCACTAGATAACGATACATTTGAATGACTAACGTGTGTTCGCTTTTCTGTAGTAATAAGCTAGAATCACACAGTGAGTACAGCGCACCCTGGGAATGAATCAAGCGCTGTGAACACACACGGATATTTTCAGGATACTAGGATGGGACCTAGAAAGGTATATTTGTTATCTTGTAGAAGCACTGGGAAAAACAGGCTTCTTTCAGAAATAGTTTTAAACCCAATAGGAAATAAAGACTACACTATTGAGTCACAATAATATTCCTAGCATACATCATGCATGATGGAATTTTTTGTACCTGCTGAGCTCATTCTCCCTTTCTGCAGTGTTTGGTGGTTTGGCCAGACAGTTGATTCTCTAAGACACATCTGGCTATGTCGTTAACAGTTATTCCTGAATGTTTTGGCTATTGCCAAAGCGGTCTACTGGTTTAAAAAAAAAAAATCAGAGTGCCATCATGGGAAATATTATTCTTGCACACTGTTGTTTATAATCCAACTCAGTTATGAAGACAAAAACTATTTTTTAGCATCTCTTAAAAGTCTTTAAGAGAAAATGCAGTGAAGAGTTTGTCTTTATTTCTATTTAAGTTTAGTCACTGCAAAGTCCATGACTTTTATTGAGAGTGTTGTCTTATTTATTTTCTTTCTTACTTATAACCACTGATTAAGGTTGTCAAAATACTCTTAAATGTAAAGGTCCTTCCAACAGCTTTTCATCCTTGGAGAAACTGAAAACGTCCACCAAGAGCCTCTTCAGATTCTTAATAGAAAAAGGGATATACGTGGAAACCCTAGACATTTCTTCCATTGTCCCTGTTCTTCATTTTATCCTTTTGCTGATCTTGGATATTTTGGGTGTTCAAGTTGGCAAGAAAGTATTTCCAGTATGTGACTCAACTCCAGGTAGAAGGTAGAAAAAGTTGAAACACTGTACTTCTATTCTCACTCTAAATATACAACCCTCTTATTGGTGACAATTTTATTTTCAAAGTATTTAATAAACAACTACACACTGATCTTTCACAAACTTAAAAGCTAGTATTTTTAGCACTACATATAGGCCACTTTTCTAAACACCTTACTTATATTACTCATTTCACCGTCTCAACAACTCTATGAAATGGGCTCCATTTTATCTTTATTTTACAGATGTAGGACTTAGGTACAAAGAGATTACGTAACTTGCCCAAGTAAGGGGTAGAGCTGAGATGGAGATCGGGCATTCTTGCATCAGAGCCTGTGTTCTTACCCACCCATTAATTTATATTGCCTCTGTGTGCACTTTTCTCATTCACATCTGAGAGGAAGCTAGATAAACAACCAAAATTTGGGGAATAGGGAAGGAAGAAGAGTTTCTTTTTAGCCCACATTTCCATTCTGTTCTATAGCGTCTGCCTGAAGATCTGATGGTAAGTTTGTTGTCAGAAACCTTGCAGTGTTTCCTCGTATTTTTTAAGATGACACAAATAATGCTAGAATTTTAATAGATATAACTGCAACTTAGAGAGCTATCTCTGACAAACTGTCTAGGGAACGAAACCAACAAAACAAAGCAAAAAACCAAAAAAACTGGTTTCGTTCAACCAATAATACTTCTAAATACCTCATTTTATTCATTAAAAAATGCAGGGCATGTTCATAAACCACATAAGTGTAAAAAGGGAAAATACATACAATAAAATCAACAGAAAGCAAATTCTCCTCGACTTAGCCATCATGTCTATCTCTCTCCATTGCCACCACTCTAGTTCAAGCCACGAGCACTACTTACCTGAACCACTGCAATAATCTCCTAACTGGTGTTCTAGCTTTTATCCCAGCTCTTGATCTAATGAGTCTTGACCTTCATGGCTTCCCATTGCAGTCTGAGAACCCAATATCTCTTCAGAATGCTTCAAGTTCAGGTTACCTCTCCAGTCTCATTTTCCTCCTGTTAACAAATTGTCAACCTCACTGAGTTTCTTGCAATTTTAAAAAATATCCTGTTTCTATATTCCTGAGAAACTTTGCACCTGCTCTTTTTCCCTTTCCTTTAACGACATCTAAGACTGACTCCTATAATCATGTTTTAAATGTTACTTCCTCAGAGGCTTTCCCTAACTTCTACCCTCAATTAAATATTTTGTTTTATTCTCTGTATCACTGTTCCTATTTTTCTGTGGAATTATTGCAATTTGTTAAAACATACTTATTTGTGTCATTGTTTAAGTCTACCTTTTTACTAGACTAACCAACTGAATACTCAGGGCACACATCACAATATCTGTCACATAGTATCCACCACTAGGTGGCACCAAAGCACAGCAGGGACCTAGGTGGATAGGCATCACAAGACAGAACTTTGGACTCCAGGTTCATCACGGTTATTTCATTAAATTGGTAATATCACCAACCTGCATTTGGAGTTTTAGACCACTCCCTCCCCATATATATGAGAGTGAGGTTTTATGGTATTGTGTTCTGTTCTGATTCTACTGTCTACCAGGTTGATAATCAGAGAATTACAACATACATTTTATGAGCTTGTCTTGGGTCTAAAGACCATGACTTAAAAGTTTCAGAGCTACAGAATTTATATCAAAACAAATGATTATTCTAATAATTAGAGTTACACTGAAACCTACTTTGGATATAATGATTAAGTTCCCCATCACTTGAGTTGTTCAATAAGAGACCAGATGCTCAGTTGCCCGGATAGTGTGTAAGAGACTGAAGCTACCAGAAGAAGGTTCAATTAGATGACCTCAGAGACTTTCAGTCTTGAGAATCTGTGCTTCTGGAATCCAATTTAAATGTTTAAAACAGTATAAAAGTTCTTTAAGAATACTAGTTTAGAAACAATTGGTATTACTCTTCAGGGCAATGATAATTCTCCTATATGGCCATTAACATAGTCAAAAGTGCTTAAATATTAGAATCAGACTGACCTGAATTAAAACCCAAATTCTATCACTTTCTAGCTATGTGACCCTAAACAAGCTATTTTTTTTTCAGTTTCTTGACTTCTAAATGGAAAATAAGACCGAATTACTGAATTATCACTATGTTTCTATCAGGCCAAAACCATTAGTAATGTTTGGTTTTAAAAAGATAGTCCAAAAAAAAAAAAAGATAGTCCATTCTTCTATAAGGTATACAATGATTATAAACCAACAGATGGTCCATCACCACTACCAGAATCAACAACAAAAGCCCAGAATTCCTCTTTTGCCTATTCCAAAAGTGAAGATTGTTTCTGAGTCATTTTAAAATGGCAAATAATGTAGGAAGATTGAAGTTAAAGAGATTTTCTACTTTCTAAATCTATTTTAAAAACAGAAATAGTTTGGAAACTATTTCCCCCTGTTCCAGTAGGGGCTGGGCACAAATGCTCTTTTTCTTTTGGCTTTCCATCCTCTGGAAATTAGGAAACAAGAGGATTTAGTGCAAGAGAACATAGAAAAACATTTCTGCAGCAACAGGAATGTTAGAGAGGCAAAAAGACCTTTACTTTTACTTAGCTTCAGCAGCTTAGTGGAATTAAAAAGATCACCCTTGGCTCATACACTGAGAAGTAATATAGAACAGCCGAGAAACAAGTTATAGGAGCTTTGACAATAAACCAGCCTAAAGCCAGAAGCTACCTAAGCTTAAGCCCTGAAAATGACTGTGACACTAATCTAAGATTCAGGGTGGTTTACTTGAATATTCTGATCAATATCTGTATATAAAATAAAAGTTAGAATGATATGAAATATATTTTATTATTTCTTTTTCTAAAATGAATCTATGGATGTGGCAGGGCACTGGACTCAGGGGTCAGAGGGCTGGATAATCATCTCAACCTTGCTTCTCACTTGTGGCGTGACAGTTGCTGGGTTTCACTATAAGTCATAAAACCTGAGCCTCATTCTGCTTCTCTGCAAAATTAGAAGGTTGAAGCCAATGACTCTCAAGTTCCACTCATCCCTTCGATTCTCTGATTCCACGTGTTAAAGTTTACTCATATGTTCAGTCAGTAAGTCAATTGGTCATTAGTTGAAAAAAATTCATTACCAACGTTTTGGGCACATACGTACAATTTATTCAACAAGAGATATTTAATGAGCTCTGACTGTGTGCCAGGCCCTGTTCTTAGCTCTGAGGATATACTAGTATGAAAAAAGACCTAAGTTCCTACCTTTCTGTGCTTTGTATTCTAAAGAGGAAATGGACATAAAATAGGCAAATAAGTAAATATACACTACGTTAGAGAGTAATAAATGCTGTGGAGAAAGCCAGGAGGAAATGTCAGGGGTTGAAATGTTAAGCCTCACTGCGAAGATCACTGTTGATTAAAGACAGGAAGAAAAAGAGGAAGCAAGACATGTGCATATCTGGGGAAAGAACATTTCAGGGAGAAGAAACAGAAGCTGTGCCTCGCAGATCCAAGTACCAGCAGCGAGGAGGATGTAGATGGAAGAGTATGAATGGGGGCAGAGTAACAAGAGGAAAGGTGTATCATTCTGATCCTGCAAGGACACGTGGACAATCTCACAAGATAACTGAGAATTTGATGAGGGGGTATTTATAAAGTTGAGCAGAGTTAAGATTGGCAAACAGGAGATGGTGAAAGCCCTAAGGAGGTCTAGACTTAAAATGGAATGGGAGGGAGGGATTACCAAACACAGAGGGAGCTGTCACTGGAGATGGAGGAGAGGATGGAGGAGAGGGTCCCCAGTAGGGGCTGAGGGCCTGGGCACAGAAACACAACTCCTGCCAATATGTACCTGGCAAGGAGAGAGCTAGGGAAATAAACTACCCCACCTCTTTTATCTTACCCTTCTGTTTCGATAGTGCTCCCCATTTTCCAAAGCAAACTAGAAGCTGGGGAAGGGGACCTGTTGATGTGGTCACAGATCAGCATCCTAGGGCCCAGGTCAGGGCACAAGTGTGGAGAGTAGATCAAAAGAGTAAAGAATAGGGCTTCCCTGGTGGCGCAGTGGTTGAGAGTACGCCTGCCGATGCAGGGGACATGGGTTTGTGCCCCGGTCCGGGAAGGTCCCACATGCCACGGAGCGGCTGAGCCCGTGAGCCGTGGCCGCTGAGCCCGTGCGTCCGGAGCCTGTGCTCCACAACGGGAGAGGCCACAACAGTGAGAGGTCCGCATACCGCAAAAAAAAAAAAAAAAAAAAAGAGTAAAGAATATATAGCACATGAGGTCAGAGAGGTGATGAGGAACTAGATCATAAGAGCCTCATAAATCATAGTAAGGAAGTAAGGACTGTTTTTTAATGGTGTCAGTCCTATGGAAAAGTTACAAAACAGTATAAAAGCACCTACATCCCTTCCATGTGAATGTTTTCCACATTTGCTCCATCACCTTCTGTTTCTCTCTCCCTCTCTGTGTGTTTTTACATATATTATATAAAAAAATATATATACAAACATTTCTTGACTTGCTGTCCTATCCCCCCTAAATAATCCAAAAACCCAGCCCATATGTCTCGAAAACAAGAACGTTGTCCTAAAGAATCGCCAGAGAACCCCTTGAATTCGGAAGTGAACAGTGATAAAACACTACTGTTTCATTCACAGACCCAATTCAATCTTGTCAACTACTCCAACAGGGATCCCACCCAGGAACCCAGGTTGCATTTAGTTGTCATGTCCTGTCAGTCTCCTTCCATCTGGAACAGTTCCTCAGCCCTTCCTTGTCTTTCATTCCTTGACAGTTTAAAAGAGTACAGACCTTTCCTTCTGTAGGATACTCTCAACCTGGACGTTTCCTCACGCGCATCTCAGGCTGTGCATTTTTGGCAGGAAGGCCACAGCAGTAATGCTGTGCACTCCATAGAACCTTATCTTCTGGGACACACAGGCCAACCTGTTCCTGCTACTGGGGATTTTAACCTTGCTCACGTGTCAGTACAGTTTCTGTCAGATTTCTTTACCATCTTCACCCAAAATAGAGTCAACATTTTCCCATTTTTATTTGATTATTTGTATTTAAATTTTTTTATTGAAGTATAGTTGCTGCACAGTATTATGTAAGCTACAGGGGTACAATATAGTGATTCACAATTTTTAAAGGTTATATTCCATTTATGGTTATTTTAAAATATTGGCTATATTCCCTGTATTGTACAATATACCCATGTAGCTTATTTTATACCTAGTAGTTTGTACCTCTTATTCCCCTTTGTATTTAAATTCACAGGGAGATATTCACGTATTATGCAAACATCATATTATTCATCGAACCTCTAACAATTAGCCTTAGTATCCACTGACAATTCCTTCTGGAATTAATAGCCACTATGTTAGTTGGTTGCCAAATAGTGGTTATTTTCATCATCAGTCATTCTATATATATAAATTGATGTTTTATATCAATTTAAGATAAAGGTTTGCCCTCACCTTCATTTATTTATTCATATATTTATATCAGTAAAATTATCACATATACACCAAATGTATATTTATGTTTCTCTACAAAATGAGTTCCTATTTTATTCAATGTTTTGTAAGCTGGAATTTTTATTTATTTTGATGCTCTAATTGTCACCAATTTGGCCATGGAGAATCTCTTCAAGTTGGCTCTTTTGCCCTTTCACATGTCACCATCATTTTTTAAGTTTTTCTTTTCTTTCTGGCCCAAAAAGATGCTCTAGTCTCATTTTATAGTTTCCCTGTCCTAGTCCTGGACTCGGCCATTTCTCTAAGGAGACTTGGTTTCTTTCAATGATGGATGGTATTTAGAAACCAAAATCTGGATCCTTAGTATACTAATTGCTACAAGTGTTATGGCTTCTGGACTCTTTCAACAGATAGGGCTAGGATGTATATATGTACACAAGCACATGCACATGCACACACACACACACACACACACACACATATAGCTATTCATGTATCTCTGTTTATACACAGTTGAAAAATTATGAATTCATACCAATACTTGTAACTCTAACCCAACACCTGTGGACAGATCAAATAAGATGACTGAACTTGAATTTAGCAACGTGGAGTTTTTTGGTGACTTTTCTAAGAATATTTCTAATGGAGCAGTGCAAGCCAAAGTCTGTTTAGAATAGGTTTGGCTAAAGAGGAATAAAATTGGAAACAGTGTGTAAGATAACACTTCAAAGAAGTTTTGCTATAAAGAGAAAGAGAAAAGCATACTACTAATTGGATTTGTAATTAAGCCAGAAGAAATAATAACAAAAAGAAATATTTGTTGTTAAGCTGGCATAACAGTTGTGAATGATGCCAAAGAGAAGGAAAAACAAGGATTTTCCATTTACAGTAATAGAAGAATAAGTGGAGCATCTGGGTAAAGATGGAGGTCAATAGGCAGATAAAGTGGGAACTTGTTGACGTTTTCTTCTGATTGAGGAGAGAGTATGAATTAATATCTTGGTAGAGTGGTTAAGTAAATGGAGATAAGGAATATAGTGTGATTGCTAGGCAACAATAAGAGCTTATTTGAGGTTAGTGATCATGTTTTTAACGTGAGACAAGTTATCATGGTTGTATATTTTTCTTTAGCAACTTTTGACTGCAGAGAGTTGAAATTAACCTGACTGGTGGTAAAACCAAGTGAGAGAGGTGAAGGAAGACAGAGGAGAAAGTCGAGGATATTTTCTTGGAAGGGGGTATGATTGACAATGGAATTTAAGCTAAGAAAGGAGAGATGAGTAGGTGACAGGATCAATGATCTGAAAGTCCTGGTATACTGTGGGTTGATGAAGTAGGGTTACTAAGAGCAGGAGAGAGATGAGGTTAGAGAGTACCATCTTTGGAACCGAAATTATTGAGGGATTACAGTTATTTATAGTGACAAAGTCAAGGGTATGACTAAGGATATAAGTTGTTGAGATAAGATAGTAGGGAATTTATCAAGGATTAAGGGGCTAGAGTATTGGATGGGTCATTTACATGGATATGGACATTACCAAGATGTAGAAGAGATTTACACTGGCAAGGAAATAAAATCATTAGTGAATAAGAGGCAATATCCCAGCAGTAATAGATGATGGCAGTAAAAAGGGTCCAGGAGTACCATATCCTGATATTATGAGATGCAAAACTGGACACTTTTAGGGATAGAGGAAGAATGATCTGAACCAGTAATGAGGACTAAGGAGGACACGGGTTCCCTCCCACAGGCCAGTGGAATGAGAGGAGTGGGAAAGCAAACAGCCATTACATGCAGGCAGCAGTGTTCTCAACCAAGGTCTAGATATTTTTAGAGCAAAAGATGTTTAGAATTTCCTCTGAAGGAAATTCTCAGGGAAATGGATGAGGACACAGGAGATTTTTGAGTTGTAGCAAACACGCAAAAGGGCTTCCGCAAATTGTGCAGGCATAAGAGATGGGGTCAGAAATGGCAGTATACAGAGCCACCCGGAGATTAGAGTGTGGGAGATAAGGATGACTTAGAATGAGGGGATTTATACCCACAAAAAGAGAAAGTGATGTGGTCTTCAGGCAGATCATGGAAAGGGACTGTGAGTGTGGGAGGGATGTTGGGGCTCTCAGTAAACACATGCAGGTTTAGAGACCTCAGCAGACTCCTGATGTTGGACATGTAAAATCCTACAGAGATTTGTAAAATCCAAATCCTTTCTCTGACCTCAAAAGCACTCTGCCTACTCTGAGGGGTGACTGAAACTTACACTCAAGGCCCCTTAATTCCTGTTGACAGTGGTGAACAGGAGACATTTAATGGTACAAATGCTCTCACTTATGAGGCATGTGTGAATGTATGTGATAAAATAGTCGATCTCTGGAGATGTTTCAAGAAATTAAACTACAACAGTAAAAGTGACAATATCCTCTACCCTCCTGGAGGGTAGTCCTTAATTTTGGTGACTCTCACAAGATATAGAAAATAATGACGAAAAGTCTCTCCTGGGAACCCAGATGAATGTGGCCAACATACCCTCCATGTTCCGTTCTCTGTATGTAGAAACCCTTGCTCCTTCTCAGCTTGGATCAATAAGAATTGATCCAGAGCAAATGTTAGCAGCTGAACCTGGAAGCATTCTGTTTCTCCATGTATAAATGGTGGTGCCTTTGTATTGTAATGTTTCCAAATATGTGGAGATCTAAGTCCTCCATGTGAACTTATCAGTAAAGACTCCAGGGCAGGTTAGAGATTAAGGCTCTGGATGTAAATTTCTTCTCTGCTTATCTTAATGCTGTTACAAGGGTGACCAGGAAAAGCTTGCTAAATTATTAGTAGGGACATTTCCTCCCCACCACTCCGAACCTTCTTAAATGAGTAAATCCTTAGATTCATTTTGTTGAGCAAGATGCCAGAGAAACATTCAAAATCCCAGATCTCAGAGAGGGGTGCCCTGTGCTACATAAGAAAGGGAAAGAGAAACACTAAGGGGATGATTGAGAGTGCAGAGAAGAGGAAATAGAGGTGACAGGGCCTGAAAGAGGAAACAAAGAAGAGGGACATTGGAAGCTGGTAAGAACACTGTCAGTAGGCTTAGAGAGAAAAAGAAATAGTAGAGATGGTTAAGTGATTTTGAGAACTTCACTCTGAACTATGAGATGCTAGCTCCCTCCTCTGTCTCCTTAAACAAATTTCAATAAAAGTCTATCTTAGGTTTGCTATTTTTGTCATGTTGCTGTTATTTTTATTAATGTTAGATATAATGATATGTGAGACTGGATTCCTGCTGGGTGCCAGGTGAGTCAGGCCTGTCCAAGGGAAGCTCAGCTATGAGCCTTTCTCCCTTATTTTTATGGCAGCTCCATATGTTTTAGAGGCAAACCACAGCTAACTTACATATTTGGTAAAACCTATGTGTCCAGTATATGGACACTACTGTATTAGCATTGCAATGTCTTGCTATAGGAATTTCAAGCTCAAAAATATATATATATATAATAAAATGGAAACCACACCTTTCTGGTATAAGCATTTCAGTGTTGTAACCTGAGAGCTCTAATCTGTCTTTGGTCTCTCTTCCCAGGATCACAAAATTCAGCCCAGAGGGGAAGCATATGTCTCTGGTACTGGACTTCTCAGTTTGAAAGCAGTCTCTATTTCTGAGCAAACTTGGGTTATTGGGTTTAAATGTCTGAGTTCAGATTTTTCACCTGTAAAAATTGGGTTAATTATAATATCTGCTAAAACATGTAGTAAATTCCTTAGCACAGTACATGACACAAATCCCTTTATAAATGTTAGCTCCTATTATAATAATTCCTGACTTTGGAACATTCAATTCTGTGTTTCCCAATAAGGCAAAGTCTAAATTAATTTTGTAACATACATTTACTTTTCTAAATCCAAAGATACCTTTAAACAAATATCTGGTGAAAGAATATATATTGACAACTAAAGATTTTTTTGGCTCCGTGCTTGCTTGTTTGGTTTGCTTATCAAAAAGAAAATCAACATCCATTTAAAATCATCCTTTCCTAAAAGTGGAATTTTAAAGGATGTATAAGTTAGAAAATTTTATTGGCTAATATAAATCATGAGTTTCCTTCTTTCCCTTTTTCCCCAACTATGATTCTAAGCTTCTGTTAGCATGCCTTTCCCCATTTTCACTATTAATTCAGTTTTAAAAGTACTTATTATATTGTTGTCAAAATAAAATGTTTAAAAGATCTAACTATCCTTTTTTTTTGACTGATATCATTCACAAATAACTTATCTGTTGCTCTACCACTGAAGTATTCTTTTATTCTTTTAATGATGGTCTCCAAGTAACCTAGTTCATACTCTGCCTGCCAAACACACACACACACACACACACACACACACACACACACACACACACACACACATATATTTGAGTTAATAGAATCTCAACAAAATCCTTCTTGGGAAAATGTCCCCAAACTACATCTTTAATGTCAAAACAAATACACCTTTCCCCAGCCTATTAATTCACTGCAACTCTCGTTGGATGATGTAAATACCTGCTCAGCTCTTTGGTTTAATAATCTTTCCTTTGGAACAAAGCTGAATTAGTCTTGACTAGACATCTCTCTTGATGGTTCACCATGATTATATAATTTACACTAAAAAGGAAGCAAATGAATGCTCACTGATGATTAACTAAAGTGGGATTAGGTTTCAGTAACAAGTTAGCCCAAACTCAAAATGGATCCGTTCAATAGACATTTATTTCTTGCCACCTTAACAGCCCTGGCTGGGCCAATGAAAGGGTGTTCACGGACCAGAGCAGGTAGAGATTGTCATTTCTCTATCAGGCTTCATGTTCACCCCATTAATGATTTTGTTTTACACAGTTGAAAGGACAGCAGTGAGATGAATAGAGGAAAACTTGAATAGAGAGTTAGTCATCTTTAGAACCAACTTATTGGAATGGTTTCCAGTGTTAAATGGTTAGAAAGTTTGTCATCTATTCTGAGATTCCATTTTTAACCTTGGAAAAGCATTTTAGAGGGTTACCTAATTGGTATACTATTTTATAAGTTTTTATGTAAAAGAATCTTGCATTCTTTCTCATTTATTTTGCTAAATGAAACTTCTGGCGCCAAGGCACGATTTTAGTAAGCGATTTGCTCTCTAAAACAGGCTGTATTTCTTTTTAAGAATCTAAAGTGGTAGCAAATAACAACAAAATAGAAGGAACAAAAACTATGTGATGATTATAGCATGAGTTTCTCCAACATATAAAAAAGGATGATTGACCCAATTTGCTTCTGCAAATTGAGTTGGGGACTGGTTGGGCATGCAACTATGCAATCTATGGATGTTTATTCTTTAGAGATAGTTTTAACTTTGTAGCAGATTAAGGAAGGTCCATATAACTCACCGTAGCAGTTTTGTCTTAGGCTTCGTGCAACGTTATTCTGTTCTAATTGTGTTCTTTATCCTATGTAATACCATCCTCATGCCCTCTGGCTTCACATTGATGAGGACCAAATCATACTTCAGCCCAGACCTCTTCTTCTGAATGCCAGAACTAAATTTTCATTAGCTGTTTGGCACATCCGCTTAGATATCTTGAATCATTTTAAATTTGTCATATGCCCAAATGGAACTCATGACCTTTCCCCTAAATCTGGCACCCAATGAAAGGGACAATTAGTCAGCAAAATTCACAAGCCAGAAACTTAGCAAACACCTATTATACCCCCTCCCTCTGTCACCTATTTACACCTAACTCTTAGGAAATCCTATTGACTTGACCTCATAAATATCTTTTCTATATGTCCACTTCTCTTGTACTCCACTGCCACTGCTCTTGTCAAACTGACCATGTGGTTACTGCATTCTGCCACAAGACCAAAATCCTTAGTGCAGCTGCAACGGCTGCGTGGATGGGACCTTGACTGCATCTCAGTCTTGGCTCATTCTGTTTGCCTCCTTGTTTTGGCCTCACTGAGCTTCTTTCAGTTCCTCCAATATAAAAGTTCCCTTTGATTTTAGGAGCATTTGTACATTCTTCCCTGTTAGAAGTCTTTTTGTCTCTCTCTTTGTGTGGTTAACCCCTCTTTGTTATTTAGCTCGTGTTAAATGTCCTTTCCTTAAGAATTACCTGACCAGATCCTGTGTCCCATCTTGCAGCAGCCTACAATTTCCTTTTTAGAGCTTACCATAGTATAGTTTGTATCCATGAGGTATAGTATTATCTTTGCTTTATTTACCACTGAATCCCAGGTGCTTAGGAGAATTTCTGGCATACAGAAGGTACTTAATAAGTATTTAACGAATGACCGAGTAAACATCCCTGGCACCTATACTGCAACGTCAGTCTTGGTTGTACTCCTCCAGGTCTTCTTCTAGCTCAGCACCTGGGAAGCTTCAGTCAACAGGAGAGGAAGACTGTCAACCTAACTCTAAGTAATAATAACTCACAGAAGTCTAAAAATAATAGATGTTGGAGAGGGTGTGGAGAAAAAGGAACCCTCCTACGTTGTTGGTGGGAATGTAAATTGGTACGGCCACTGTGGAGAACAGTATGGAGGTTCCTTAAAAAACTAAAAATAGAATTACCATATGATCCTGCAATCTCACTCCTGGGCATATATCCAGAGAAAACTGTAATTCGAACAGATACATGCACCCCAATGTTCACTGCAGCACTATTTACAATGGCCAGGACATGGAAGCAACCTAAATATCCATTGACAGATGAATGGATAAAGAAGATGTGGTACATATATACAATGGAATATTACTCAGCCATAAAAAAGAATGAAATAATGCCATTTGCAGCAACACGGATGGACCTAGAGATTCTCATACTAAGAGAAGTCAGAAAGAGAAAGACAGATACCATATTATATCACTTATATGTGGGATCTAAAATATGACACAAATGAACTCACCCACAAACCAGAAACAGACTCACAGATATAGAAAACAAACTTATGGTTACCAAAGGGGAAAAGTACGGGAGAGGGATAAGTTAGGAGTTTGGGATTAACATATACACACTATTATATATAAATAGGTAACCAACAAGGACCTACTGTATAGCACAGGGAACTATACTCAATATTTTGTAATAACCTATAAGGGAAAAGAATCTGGAAAAAAAAGATATATATGTATGTATAACTGAATCACTTTGCTATACACCTAAAACACAACATTGTAAATCAACTACAATAAAAATATTGTATATAAAATACAATTTTTTATATTTATCTCTTTTTATCCTCAGAAAAATAGAATAATATTTTTTCCCCAAATTTTAGAGATAACAACACTGTCAGTCTGAAAATTTGAGTTTGCTAAAGATTGTGAAGTCAGAAATTGTGGAATTGGCACTACAAATCAATACTTTGACTCTTCCTACAAGATTATCTCCAAGCTATTTTCTATGCTGTTTTCTAAGTCAGCTAACAGTCCAGAGATTAGTGGTTGACGGCTTATTTTCAGGGACACTGTGGACAGGCAGTGCAGGCTGCCTCACCATCTCCCCTCTACCTCCCATCCACCTCCTTTCTCCACTTCCTGCCTCTGCCACCTCTATGTGACATCACCCATCATGAAAATTATTCCTACTCTTAATGCCAACTCGTGCCTATGAATATTTTAGGTAAACACTTCTTTCCTGTTCTGAATAGTTCAGCTAATTCTCATTCCAACCCTTCACAAATTCAGACACGTAGGCGAAATGAAATAAAATTTCTTTGAACAAACATACTTTAGGAATTACTTAAAGTGTAGTTTTGCCTGAGATGAGTGACCATATAATGCCACCGGGAGTCATAGGAGATTTTAAAATTTTTGTGAAGGGTATAATAAAAGTAAGTTTTGAAGAAATTGGAAAAAAATAATTACCATTATTTAAAACCCCTGATGCGTAACCACATTATATACAGTAATTGCATCCTTTTTAGTAATTTTGCAATCTAAATATTACATCTTACAGATGAGGAAACAGTTTTGGAATAAGTGACCAAGATTACCAAAGTAGAAAGTGTTAGATGCAAGATTCAGAGTTAGCTTTCTTCCACACCCCAGTATCTGAAGAAATACCTAATGCCAGTGATCAGACAATGCCAGACAAATGCCAATGACCAGAATTCATTTAATACATAACAACTGGAATAGTAGATAGTAATAGAAGGTGAAAACAAGTGGCAAAATTGTTGATATGAGAGAAAACCTCAGTGAAAAGGGGATTTAAATGTTAATCGTTTTTACTATTTATTTTTTTTACTTCAGTAATGATACTGATTGGTTGAGTATAATTTTATATATAAATTACAGATCATAAAACTCATAAAAATATCACAATTTCACAATTCAGACATACCAAGAGACTGTTGACAGGTTAGTATATCTTTCCAAATATCATACATTAACTTTTTGTGTATAAAAATGAGATTAAAGTACAAGCACTGATGTCACATTCTGTTGTGCAGAAAGTGTACTGCACAGTAGTGCCTCACCAAGCAGGTAAATGGGGGCTAAAATCCAGTCTGCAGCCCCCTAGTCAATTGGGACCCATTATGGAACTGCATCTGCATAGAGGAAGGGCTGCAGTTTTCTAATTTGCTCAAAGACATCATCCACTCTCCAAGCCGAGTATCCACAAGGCTTTATCTGCCCAGAGGGGACATTTTTTTCTTGTTAGCACCAAAGAGGCTTATGGGCTAGCGGTGACCCTGACTGTAGTCTGCTTTCTTTATTTAGCAAAGAAAGAATTTTGTACCATTCCCTGGTTTAGCATACCCAGGTAAGAATGAGTCTTATGGCAGTATTCTGTAAGAGACAGCTTACCTGATTCAGTTATCTCCTATTTTTTAATATTTATTAATTTACTTTTTGGTTTTTGGTAGCACACATACATGATTAAAAAAATAAGCTTCTGATATTGTGTTAAAAACTATAAAAATGGAAGGAAGTAATCAGTCTATTAATCTCTATTACACCCTCTTTACATTTATTTTCTCTGAACATTTTAACATTGTTAATAATTTCTCTCTCCTTGGCCTACAGTTTAACTCAACACTGGACCTACAGGGTATTTCGGCACCTGGTACTCCAACTTGGAGGAAAGCGTCAGAAGGGGAGCTGATGGACTGTTGTCCATCAGTCACTATCAGTTGCTGGCCTCCTGGATTTTGTCTATGGGTTCTGGTATGTCACTTCCAGTTTGAGCTTGTGCAGAGATTTTGGGGACTTTTCAGTATTTTTCAGTATTTGAAAAAAAAATACTGGCATTTTCAGTATTTTTCAACTGCTCTGTGATTTTATCAAACCTGAAATGTCTCAACATTTTTTTTTCTTCCTCGGGTAAACGTGATTAGGAGCCATAGATGGCTTTCTCATGCTCTTTTCCTGCCAGGCTTTCTGCCGGCATCCTTGATTTTGAACAATCCGTTGCAATTCTTCTTCTTGGTGATGGCAATAGTGCAGATGAAGTTTTTCCTTGAGGTGACAGGCCTGGCACAGAATGCATCCAGAATTGGAAGAGCCTCAAAGCAGTGTGGTACCAAGGTCATATAATTAGTGATCCATCTGCCACTGGGACTCAGACTTCCTGATCCTCACTTCCAGTACAGCAAACCATACTGTCTTTGTCCTTTTCTAATTGTTTTGTCTTCTGTGTATCAAAGGACATTAAACACAACCTGTTTGCCTGTTTCTTCTGTGTTAACCTGACACACAGGATACATTTCAGAACAAGCTGCTCTCAGAATGTTTTCTGCTGAAAAATGGAAAAGGAGTTGAGCAAACAAGTGTTCCAGTTCCTCTGCAGCTATTGCAAGTGGGCCAGATGCTCTCCGCGGCCCACTCCAAGCCCCAGGCATCATGAAGACATCATCTTGCAGGGCATAGAAATGCCTCTCACAGAAACACAATCTTTCCTGCCCATGTCTACCCATCAGAAAGGGAATGCTGCTGGCACAAACCACCTCAGTGGTGTCATTTTTCAAGCCATACAGACTCAAAAAGTCTAGAACTAGCCCCAGGGGGGTTATCTCACTTATCTTCATTGCCATTGTGATAAAATTCAAATACTTATCTAGAACAGAATACCTGGATGGGTCCTTAAACTCATGACTTCAGGGAAGATAATTACACCCAATTTTTTAATACAATTAACTTAGAACAAATGCCTAAATCATATTAATAATATACACCAGATTTCTAGTATAAACTTCTTGTTCTTCTTCCCAGAATTTAGCGAAAACACTTAGCTAGTAACTCAAGAATGCTCTTTGTTCATTTCTGGGAGGGGTTCCTCTTCTTTAATCACTCTGGTTGGCCTGGGCCTCTTAGATTTCTACCACCTGCTCTTGTCCCATGATGTTCTGTCCAAGAATGGCTATGGCTTGTGTTATGATTTTCAGATAATCCTCAACTTCTACAGCTGAAATTTATCCAGGATTATATATACAAGATCTTTATTGGTTGTGTTTTTACAGAGATTGATTTTCTCCACAAATATTGCCCATTTCTAGTGGGAAGGAATGTCTTTCTCTCTCTTTCATTTACTGTCCATTCACGTGCCTATGCTTTTGCCAATCCAAACGTGCCTACATTTTATATCTACCAAATTTTATATCTACCAAAAAGGGTTCTTACGAAGATGAAATACAAATATATGTATTTCATGCTCATATATACATACTATCCTCATATATGTATATATATACATGTCCATCAGTGTAAGAATACTTAAAATTTTATGTTTATATTTTACATTATTTTATTCAGTTGTTATGACAAAGGTTTTGTGATAAAGAGGGTAGATATTATCCAAAAATTGAGTAATGATGTATGAACTAAAGTTCGTAGTTTAGATTATTCCCTTCAGAGAAGAGTAATTATTCAACAAAAGAAAACAGCGGCCCAGAGTCTAGTTTCTTAGGGCTAAGCTAAGGAGCCCAGTGTCTTCTGTTTTGAAGCTGTGCCAATTTAGAGAGGTTTTAATCTTAATCACAGGACCCCTTTTTTTAGTATATGATTCTGGGCATGTTACTCATTATCAGTTTTTGTCTAATCTGTGAAATGGGGATGATAATACTATCCACCTCAGCTTGTTATAAGGACTGAATGAGGTTATTCAGGTTGAGTACCTAAGACATTGCTTTACACATAATGAGAGTTCAATAAATATCAATTATATTTGACTCAAGACATAAAATCTGTGTTTTTTCATCTGCTCACTTTTATACTTTTGACTTTTTCTGATGTTGATATCAAAAAATAAAAAAAAATTTTTTTTAACCTAAATTGCTTAAAAATTCCCTTGAAAAAATGCCTGCTGTTAAAATCTGAGTTGAAAAGGTATGGAAAAACACTAGTTCCGAGAAGTCATGATATCTGGATCCAGCAGATGTGTCCATTGATACAGTGTTAAAGAGTTAGTGATGCAGCTCCTACTTTCAGAAAGTTGGGAGAATCCAATTAAAGAGATTAAATAAAATGGAGGAGACTGGGAGTTTTTAAGACAGCTCCCATAATGGTCCATGGCCATTATAATTTCTTCTTTTCCTGAATTGCAGAGGCCCTTCAGAAAGATCAAAGGATGAGAGCTGCGTTGCAGCTCTAGAGATTTGGGAAATGGTCAGGCTTGATGTTAACATGGAGAAGTGATATAATATTTGTGAATTATGCCCAGAAGGAATTGGCGCTTTATGGACAGTCCTGAGATCCCGCTGCACATTTTACAATCAGCTGTTGGCTGAATGACAGAGCAAATGCACACGTCAGCTTGTTCCTGTTTCATTAAGAGTCGAGAGATAAGAACCCACAAGGAAAGTGATAAAAATCAGTAATAGAGGAAACACATTTCATTTTTCAAGTCTGTTAGCAATGAAGGGAGATGAAAATACCTATAAAAATACTTAGCATGCCCCTTTAAATGTAAATCATCAAAAGGCAGCATACCTAACAGAGGACCACACATGGATAAAGAATATATAAGAGGAAACTGTAGCCTCTTACTAATAAAATAAATCAATTTTGCTTTAAAAGTCCTTTGAATATTCAAGTCATGGATCTTGTTCTTGAATATTTCTCTCTAGTATTGACTGTCCAGTGGGTTGAGAATGGATTACAAACCAAAGGCTACCTCACATGGGACACATTGGTTTCTAAGGCTTGAGCTTAGGTTTATAACCTGAAATGATTCTCTGGGGAAAATGAAAAGATTCCTGATCCTGAAACAAAATAGGTTATGTAATGCAGATGACTGCACCTTGGATGAGGAATAAGCAAGTGTATGCTCGGAGATAAAATGAAAAACATCACCTTTAATGAAACCTTTTAGGCCTGATTTAAAGCTCAATATTTGAAAGGCAGTACTATAGTCAAGGAGGAGTTCAAATGTTGTTAATATGCATAAATATACATTGAAGACATTCATCAAAATTCCACTGAGAGACAAATGCTTCTAAAATAAGTATTGCCAATATGGTCTCTCATAATTTACTCAAGCATTGACGTATATGCTTCTGCATATTCTTCTAAACTGGGAAATAAAGCAGTTTTATAAAGCTGCAAATGTCATGCAAAGATATATTTCTCACTTTTAATGACCTCTTTTAAAGCAATTATACGATACAGTATTTTTCTTACTGGCATGCAGAAGTGAGCAAGGCTTATATTTAAAAATGACCTTATTATGCCTTGTCATGAAGAAAAGGGTTTAACATGCACATGGAATGATTCTTGTAAGTACTTCCCATTATCTTTTCTTTTTAATCATCTTTATTGGAGTATAATTGCTTTACATTGTTGTGTTAGTTGCTGCTGTATAACAAAGTGAATCAGCTATCCTTATGCATATATCCCCATATCCCCTCCCTCTTGCGTCTCCCTCCCACCCTCCCTATCCCACCCCTCTAGGTGGTCACAGAGCACCGAGCTGATCTCCTTGTACTATGTGGCTGCTTCCCACTAGCTATCTGTTTTACATTTGTTAATATATATATGTCAATACCACTCTCTCACTTCATCCCCCTCCCCGTGTCCTCAAGTCCATTCTCTACATCTACGTCTTTATTCCTGTCCTGTCCCTAGGTTCTTCAGAACCACTTTTTTTTTTTTAGATTCCATATATATGTGTTAGCATATGGTATTTGTTTTTCTTTCTGACTTACTTCACTCTGTATGACAGACTCTAGGTTCATCCACCTCACTATAAACAACTCAATTTCATTTCTTTTTACTTTCCATTATCTTTTAAACCAAAATTTTACCTGTGAAATTTTGCAGTCTCAAAGATAGAACATACAGAAAAAACTGAGTAGGTCACTACCTTCTATTCTAAAGGTTTTTCTTCCAGTATTTTATTAGAAACACGTGTATGTCTGTCTGAGTGTTGTACATATATTAGAAGCATTTCTCAAAAACATACCTAACTGCAGAGAAGATGATCTTATAATTTTCATAAATTTTAGCTATAAAAATGTTACTATCTTGTCTGATACACTCTGAAATTTCACCTTGATATTTCTATTCAATGCTATATGAAGTTATATTTAACTGTGTTTTAAATTTGAGCTCTTGAATAGTCTTTAAAAAGAAGTATGATCCATTTAAGAATGAAGGCTTTTTGGATCAAAGATTAAACTATACAAAGATAGGAGCCAGAAAATGGTAGTAAGGAGGGGCTGGCAATAGTCCACAAGGAACATGTAGTCAAATACTGTTTGAGAGGTAAAGTCTTTTCTTGAAATTGGAAATTAATCCCTTCTGGGTGGCCAAAGGTTATCACAGATTTAGGGAACATATAGGGAAAAATATAGACTCTAACTCTGATAATGTGCATGAAGTAGAAACTTGAATAAAGAGAGAAAGCAACAGGGTTAATAATGAAATGGGCAAGCTGAGTTTCAATGCCTATTGCTAAAAATAACCCTTAGTCAAAGTCTTACAGAAGGATAAAGATCACCAGGGTTTTAATATTTGATGAATTTAGTTGCCCTGCCCTGGAGCTAACTATGGATATTCTCAAGAAAAATTAAGAAAAAAAATGACAGGGTGTTGTTCTACTCAATTTAAAAAGAACTAGATGTGGTATCTTGTCTTGATTTGCATTTCCCTAATGACTAATGATGTTGAGCATCTTCTCAAGTGCTCATTAGCTATTTGTATATCTTATTGTTTATTTAAATAATTTGCCCATTTTTTGTGGGGAGTTGCCTTTTTATTGTTGAGTTATAAATTTGTTCATATTTTGGGGGAAAATATGTTCACGAGAAAATGGAAAAATTGGAATCTTCATATGTTGCTGATGGGCATGAAAAATAGTACTGCCTCTGTGGAAAATATTTTGACAGTTTCTCAAAAAGTTAAGCATAAAGTTATATAACCCAGCAATTCTACTCTTAGGTACATATCCAAGAAGATCAAAAACAAATTCACACAAAACCTTGTACACTAACATTCATAGCAACATTATTCACAATAGCCAAAAAAGTGAAAACAACTCAACGTCTCTTAATGGATTAATGGATAAACAAATTTGCTATGTTTATACAATGGAATATTATTCAACGATAAAAAAGAATAAAGTACTGATTCATGTTACTACATGGATGAACCTTGAAAACATTATGCTAAGTGAAAGAAGCCAGACATAACAGGTTACATATTATATACTTTCATTCATACAAAATAATCAAAATAGGAAAATACACAAAGAAAGTAGATTAAGGGTGGTGAGAAAATGGGGAAATTAGGAGTGACTGCTAAGAGGTACAAGATATTTTGGGGGGTAGTGATGAAAATGTTCTGAAATTAGATAGTGGGGATGATTGTACAATGTTATAAATATATCAAACCTACTGAATTATACATTTTTAAATGTATAACATAAAATGCCTTTTATGTTACATGAATTGTATCTCAATAAGAAATGAACTACAGTTATAATAAGCATAGATTGGTACCTAATTGGCATCTAATTGTATATTGATCCATTTATAGGTTCAACAACACAATTTGAGACTTGAAAGTGAACTTAGCACATCTCTCAGAGATTGATATACCAGAAGCACAGCTTCTGATGTTTCAATAGAGATATTCCTGTCACAGCCAGCTATTGAATGTAGAAATGAGTTCTAAAGAAAGGACTTCATTTCTGACAATATTAATCAGGAATCTAGGTATAATACTGCCAATGAAAAAACAAACAACACTCCTGCAAACCAGTCATTGTTTCCCTTACTGAGAATGCACTCAGTAGAAGGAGATACCCAATCAAAAAATGGGTGGGATATCTAAATAGACAGTTCTCCAAAGAAGACATACAGATGGCCAAAAATCACATGAAAAGCTGCTCAATATCACTAATTATTAGATAAATGCAAATCAAAACTGCAATTAGGCATCACCTGACACCAGTCAGAATGACCATCATCAAAAAAATCTACAAACAGGCTTCCCTGGTGGCGCAGTGGTTGAGAGTCCGCCTGCCGATGCAGGGGACATGAGTTCCTGCCCCTGTCCAGGAAGATCCCACATGCCACGGAGTGGCTGGACCCGTGAGCCATGGCCGCTGAGCCTGCGCGTCCGGAGCCTGTGCTCCGCAACGGGAGAGGCCACAAAAGTGAGAGGCCTGCGTACCACAAAAACAAACAAAGAAACAAACAAACAAAAAAATCTACAAACAATAAATGCTGGAGAGGGTGTAGACAAAAGGGAACCTTCCTACACTGTTGGTGAGAATGTAAACTGGTATAGTCACTATGGAGAACAGTATGGAGGTTCCTCAAAAAACTAAAAATAGAGCTACCATAAGATCCAGGAATCCCATTTCTGGACATTTATCCAGAGAAAACCATATTTCAAAAAGATACAGGCACCCCAATGTTCATTGCAGCACTATTTACAATAGCCAGGACATGTAAGCAACCTAAATGACCATCAAGAGAGGAATGGATAAAGAAGATGTGGCACATATATACAATGGAATATTACTTAGCCATAAAAAAGAATGAAATAATGCCATTTGCAGCAACATGAATAGACCTAGAGATTGTCATACTGAGTGAAGTAAGTCAGAGAAAGACAAATATCATATGATATCACTTATATGGGGAATCTAAAAAAGATACAACTGAACTTATCTATAAAATAGAAATAGAGTTATAGATGTAGCAAACAAACTTATGGTTACCAGGGGGTAAGGGGGGGAGGGATAAATTGGAAGATTGGGATTGACATATACACACTACTATATATAAAATAGATAACTAATAAGGACCTACTGTACAGCACAGGGGACTTTACTCAGTACTCTGTAATGGCCTATATGGGAAAAGAATCTAAAAAAAGAGTGGCTATATGTATATGTATAACTGATTCACTTTGCTGTATACCTGAAACTAGCACAACATTGTAAATCAACTATACTCCAATAAAAATTTAAAAATAGATGATTTTTATTACTGATTTTTAAAAAAAATATATAAATATCTATATAACTTTTTCTGATTTCCAAGGTTTAATTTATTGTTTAGAATATTTTTTTATGAAGTTGTTGTCAAGATTTCCTAGCAACTCAATTCTTTTTGTTAGGATAGCATCTCCCAAACCGAGCTCTCAGAATCATTTTCTCTGAAAAATGTAAACAGGTAATCTGAAAACCAGCAAAAATTATGCCTATTTGGAGTGGGAGGAAATTCTGTGGTCAGGTAAATTTGGGGACACTGCGTAGTCTAACATTTTCTTAGAGAATCAACAAAATTCTTATTATCATATTAAGATTTGACAGTCTTACTGTAAGAACCAAACATAACACAAGACAAAAACAAACCTGTTCAAATTTGTTTAACTCATCACTTCCCAAGTTTATTTGCCATCTTACCATTTTTCAAGGAATTCGATTAAAATCTTATTACTGTTCTTTGAATATAGTTTGATTAAGAACCTGGTTAGAGCCTAGCTTTGCTCTATTTCTAAGTCAGAGATAAACCTCTAGTTTTGGTTGGACATTTTTGACATTTTGTTTGGACAAACAAAATGCATGCTGCTTTTGCAAACTTCAGGACTATGTTTGGTAAAACATGTGTTCACAATTGGGTGTTTATTAGCTAAAATACATGGTCTACCAATCCCTTATCTGTAGTGTGGTCTTTATATAAAAAGGACAGTATTACTTTCAAAGCATGTGTGCCATATCAGAGAGGTGTGTTATTTCTGGAAACATTTTAAAGGAATGTGGCTGCATTAAAGAATATATTCAATTAAGGTAAAGTTTTAGAATTCACCCTACAATTGATTTGAAAAATGCTTAACACTTCACAAGCATATTGAAAAATGCTCAAAATCGCTAATAATCAGGGAAACGCAAATCAAATCCACAATGAGATACCATCTTACACCTGTCAGAATGGCTATTGTCAAAATGACCACAAATAACGAATGTTGGCGAGGAGGTGGAGAAAAGGGAACCCTAGTACATTGTTGGTGGGAATGTAAACTGGCATTGCCATTATGGAAAACAGTATGGAAGTTTTTCAAAAAACTAAAAGTAGAACTACCATGAGATCCAGAAATTCCAATCCTGGGTATATATCTGAAGAAAATGAAAACACTAAATTAATAAGATATATGCACCCCAATGTTCATAGCAGCATTATTCACAATAGCCAAGATATGAAAGCAAGCTCAGCATCCATCAACAGATGAATGCATAAAGAAGTTGTGGTATATTTATACCATGGGATACTACTCAGCCACAAAAAAAGAATGAAATTCTGCCATTTGCAAAAACATGGATAGACCTGGAGGGTATGATGCTAAGTGGAATAAGTCAGAGAAAGACAAATACTATATGTTATCGCTTATATGTGGAATCTAAAAAATAAAATAAATAAATGAATAAATAAATAGTTAAAAAACAAAACAGACTCACAGATACAGAGAACTAGTGGCTACCAGTGGGAAGAGGGATGGGAGAGTGGCAAGATGGGGTAGGGGATTAAGAGGTACAAACTACTATGTATAAAATAAATAAGATGCAAGGATATATTGTACAGCACAGGGAATATAGCCAATATTTTATAATAACTTTAAGTGTAGTATAATCTATAAAAAATTGAATAATTTTGTTGTATGCCTGAAACTAATATAATATTATAAATCAATTATACTTCAATAAAAAAAGAACTATTCAAAAAAAACCTCAATACCTTAGAAAAAGTGGTCTACATGAGACTTTAATACAGGTATACCTCAGAGATATTTTGGGTTAGGCTCCAGACCACTGCAATAAAGTATCACAATAAAGCAAGTCATACAAATTTTTTGATTTCCCAATGCATATAAAAGCTATGTTTATACTATATTGTAATCTGTTAAGTGTGAAATAGCATTATGTCTAAAAAATGATGTATATACCTTAATTTAAAAAGACAATTGCTAATAAATGCTAAGCATCATCTGAAACTTGTAACAAAGATCTCTGATCGCAGATCACCATAACAAAATATTAATAATGAAAAAGCTTGAAATAGCACAAGGATTAACACAATGTGACACAGACACCCAAAGTGAGTCAATATTGTTGGAAAAATGATGCTAATGGCCTTGAGTCATGGTTGCCACAAACCTTCAATTAGTAAAAAGCACATCTGCAAAACTCAATAAATTGAAGCACAATAAAAGAGATATGCCTGTATAGCTTGTTAAATTTATGGACCCTAATTCAAACAGAAAATTTTTTAGAACAAGGCTTCCTGGCCAAAGTTAGTAAAGTTTGTTCATCACTGTCATTTATTGAAAACACAGCAAGTATGGAAAACAAACTGCCAAGTTCCAGCTTACAATGAACTAAAAATTATAATCAAATCTATAAGCTTTGCAAAATACTGCTAAGATTTCTACTCTAATCACTATTTTTTCCCCCACAAATATGACTGACTACTCAACTTCAGCTCTAACTTTATACTTTAGGCAGTCCAAGTTTAATAAATGTGACATCTGCCCTCAAGGATCTGATAGCCTAGGGGAAAAACAGAGAGGTGAAGCCTTGATAATGGAAGAGTATGTCTGATGTTATACTAGTGTTATGCTCATCTAAAGCAGAAGGAAGTTTGGGGAACTTCCTGGAATAAGTGACACTTGAACAGAGTTTTAAAGGATGGGTAAGACTTAGGAAAGGCATTCAAACAGGCAAAGGGAATAATATGAATGAGAGTGAAAGAAGTGTAAAAATACAAAATGAGCTTGGTCAATTACTAGTAGCTGTGTATGGCTGGGGGAAGAGTGCATATAGGTGGGGCAAAGTGAAAAACACCTTCATCAGTAGCGGGAAGGACACGTTCTGTTTGGAGATTAGTACATGGAAAGAAAGAGTACATGGAATAAGAACAATTAACAGGCTATTAAAATAATCTAAGAAAGAAATGAAAAAGTTTAAATGAACTAAGTAGCAGAGAGAATGGAGAAGATAAAACGCATATTATGAAAGAGACAGAATCCCTAGTATTGGGTGCTTGTGTAGCTAGGACTGGAATGGCGCAATGGAAAGAAACTGGAAAGCTTCTAGGCCACCTCACAGGCCTCTAGTTTGGAACTCTATTGTTCTTCACTGAGAGAGAGAACAGGGAGAGAAGCAGGTTTGCAGAATAAAATACTTCAGTGTTGATCATACAGTGTAAGGGGGCTATAAGCAAGACATTCTGGTCAGATAATGTCAAAAAATAAGAATAATGGATACATTGGGAAATAGGTCATGAGCGGGGTGGTGGACAGTGGTGGACACTGTAGATTGGCTTGTCAGGAGTTCCAGTTTCCCTCTCAAATGCTCTCCTGTACTGCAGAGGCTGGAAACTCCATGCTGCATTTTCCTCATCTCTTGCAGGAAATCAGAGGGTATCAGAAATGAACTTAATTTTGCTCATCAAATATACTCATATGAAAGTTGGATTCAAAACCAAGTAAGAAAGGGAAAGGTGAGGCTTGAGCTCGTTTTGATGATGCAGGACATGGCAGAAGTGGCATCGTTCTGGAGACCAGAAGCAACTCCTGAATCTACAGCTTGTGGATTACAACAGTTGTGGCAGGACTTTTAATGGCCCAAGTTATAGATTGTTTTGCTATTTTTTCCCTAGAAGTTTAGCTTACAGTCTATTTCTTCAGTTCTTCTAACCATTCTAGAAGAGTAGTAAACATTTCTCTTTTAGATTAAACCAAATAATGTGTTTCTGAAACAATGTACTTCTCAGTAACAGGGATGTCTATAGGTCATGGGAAATGGGAAATCTGGGTTATCTTACCTGGAAAGAATTTGTATGAACACGAAATGGGAAGAAAGTGGTCCATGATTGACCATGGCAAAACAATTTTTATCTGTGGTCATTTGATGAGAAATGAAGCTGAACCTTTCTTAGACCTAGTAACTATTGCACTGAACCATTTGAGTGAGAGCTAAAAATACAAACCCTGGGTGTGGTGGAAGGCTCCCTGCTTCTAACTGTACTGGAGAAGAACAAAAATAACAGCATTATAATTATAAATTCTCAGCACAAGGCATAGTGAGAGAGCTTCTATGATTTTCCTGAAACAATCTCTTATTGCTGGCTACAAGGGCTGGTGCAGCTGACAATCAGCAACAGAGTTGAATATTGTGGGATGTTAAATTACAGTGTAGAACAATGATATTGAATGAGGGGGAGGGAATTGAGGATGGATATAAATGAATGCGAGATCTCAGCCCTTACAACTTCACTGGGGCACTTCTGCTTCCAGCTATGGTGGAATTTAACAGACCATTTATCCTGTGGAGAATACTTAGAAAGCCAATTACTAAATTCCTCTAAAATACAAAATCATCTGTTTGAAGGTATAGGAGTGCTCCCAGGCAACCAGACGATGGGAAACAAGATAATAAAGTGAAAAGAAGTGTGGATAGGTGGGCTGAACTCCACTTTCCACTCAAGGTATTTGACAATTCTTTGCTGTGACATATTGGGGGTGGGGGAGGGAGGGAAACTAGGTGGAGACCTACAGACAAGAAGTAGAGACACTGAGGACTGGTTCAAGATGGCGGAGTAGAAGGATGTGCTTTCACTCCCTCTTGCAAGAGCACCAGAATCACAACTAACTGCTGAACAATCATCAACAGGAAGACACTGGAACTCGCCAGAAAAGATACCTTACATCCAAAGACAAAGAAGAAGCCACAATGAGACAGTAGGAGGGGCACAATCACAATAAAATCAAATCCCATAACTGCTGGGTGGGTGACTCACAGACTGGAGAACACTTATACCACAGAAGTCCACCCACTGGAGTGAAGGTTCTGAGCCCCTCGTCAGGCTTCCCAACCTGGGGGTCCGGCAACAGAAGGAGGAATTCCTAGAGAATCATACTTTGAAGGCTAGTGGGATTTGATTGCAGGAATTCGACAGGACTGGGGGAAACAGAGACTCTACTCTAGGAGGGCACACACAAAGTAGTGTGTGCATTGGGACCCAGGGGAAGGAGCAGTGACCCCACAGGAGACTGAACCAGACCTATCTGCTAGTGTTGGAGGGTCTCCTGAAGAGGTGGGGGGTGGCTATATCTCACCGTGAGGACAAGGACACTGGCAGCAGAAGTTCTGGGAAGTACTCCTTGGTGTGAACCCTCCCAGAGTCCACCATTAGCCCAGCCAAAGAGCCCGGGTAAGCCCCAGTGTTGGGTGGCCTCAGGCCAAACAACCAACAGGGAGGGAACACAGCCCCCTCCCCCATCAGCAGACAAGTGGATTAAAGTTTTACTGAGCTCTACCCACCATAGCAACAGCAAACTCTACCCACCACCAGTCCCTCCCATCAGGAAGCTTGCACAAGCCTCTTAGATAGCCTTATCCACCAGAAGGCAGACAGCAGAAGCAAGAAGAACTACAATCCTGCAGCCTGTGGAACAAAAACCACATTCACAGAAAGACAGACAAGATGAAAAGGCTGAGGGCTACGTACCAGATGAAGGAACAAGACAAAACCCCAGAAAAACAACTAAATGAAGTGGAGATAGGGAACCTTCAGAAAAAGAATTCAGAATAATGATAGTGAAGATGATCCAGGACCTCGGAAAAGAATGGAGGCAAAGATCGAGAAGATGCAAGAAATGTTTAAAAAAGAACAAGAAGAATTAAAGAACAGAGATGAACAATTCAATAACTGAACTGAAAAATACACTAGAAGGAATCAATAGCAGAATAACTGAGACAGAAGAATGGATAAGTGACCTGGAAGACAGAATGGTGGAATTCATTGCTGTGGAACAGAATAAAGAAAAAGGAATGAAAAGAAATGAAGACAGCCTGAGAGACCTCTGGGACAACATTAAATGCAGCAACATTCACATTATAGGGGTTCCAGAAGGAAAAGAGAGAAACGACCCAAGAAAATATATGAAGAGATTATAGTCGAAAACTTCCCTAACATGGGAAAGGAAATAGCCACCTAAGTCCAGGAAGTGCAGAGTTCCACACAGGATACCCAAGGAGAAACAAACCAAGACACATAGTAATCAAATTGGCAAAAATTAAAGAAAAATAAAAATTATTGAAAACAGCAAGGGAAAAATGACAAATAACATACAAGGGAACTCCCATAAGGTTAACAGCTGATGTCTCAGCAGAAACTCTACAAGCCAGAAGGGCAAGGATGTCCACTCTCACCACTATTATTCAACATAGTTTTGGAAGTCCTAGCCACAAAAATCAGAGAAGAAAAAGAAATAACAGGAATACAAATTGGAAAAGAAGAAGTAAAACTGTCACTGTTTGCAGATGACATGATACTATACATAGAGAATCCTAAAGATGCCACCAGAAAACTACTAGAGCTAATCAATGAATTTGGTAAAGTTGCAGGATACAAAATTAATGCACAGAAATCTCTTGCATTCCTATACACTAATGATGAAAATCTGAAAGAGAAATTAAGGAAACACTCCCATTTACCACTGCAACAAAAAGAATAAAATACCTAGGAATAAACCTACCTAGGGAGACAAAAGACCTGTATGCAGAAAACTATAAGACACTGATGAAAGAAATTAAAGATGATACTAACAGATGGAGAGATATACCATGTTCTTGGACAGGAAGAATCAATATTGTGAAAATGACTATACTACCCAAAGCAATCTACAGATTCAATGCAATCCCTATCAAATTACCAATGGCATTTTTTACGGAACTAGAACAAAAAATCTTAAAATTTGTATGGAGACACAAAAGACCCCAAATAGCCAAAGCAGTCTTGAGGGAACAAAATGGAGCTGGAGGAATCAGACTCCCTGACTTCAGACTATACTACAAAACTACAGTAATCAAGACAATATGGTACCAGCACAAAAACAGAAATACAGATCAATGGAAAAGGATAGAAAGCCCAGAGATAAACCCACACAGCTGTGGTCAACTAATCTATGACAAAGGAGGCAAGGATATACAATGGAGAAAAGACAGTCTTTTCAATAAGTGGTGATGGGAAAACTGGACAGCTACATGTAAAAGAATGAAATTAGAACACTCCCTAACACCATACATAAAAATAAACTCAAAATGGATTGAAGACCTAAATGTAAGACTAGACACTATAAAACTCTTAGAGGAAAACATAGGAAGAACACTCTTTGACATAAATCATAACAAGATCTTTTTTGATCCACCTCCTAGAGTAATGGAAATTAAAAAAAAAATAAACAAATGGGACCTAATGAAATTTAAAAGCTTTTGCAAAGCAAAGGAAACTGCAAACAAGATGAAAAGACAACCCTCAGAACAGGAAAAAATATTTTCAAAGGAATCAATGGACAAAGGATTAATCTCCAAAATATATAAACAGCTCATGCAGCTCAATATGAAAAAGACAAACAACTCAATACAAAAATGGGCAGAAGACCTAAATAGATATTTCTCAAAAGAAGACATACAGATGGCCAAGAAGCACATGAAAAGCTGTTCAACATCACTAATTATTAGAGAAATGCAAATCAAAACTACAATGAGGTATCACCTCACACCAGTTAGAATGGGCATCATCAGAAAATCTACAAATAACAAATGCTGGAGAGGGTGTGCAGAAAAGGGAACTCTTGCACTGTTGGTGGGAATGTAAATTGATACAGCCACTATGGAGAACAGTATGGAGGTTCCTTAAAAAACTAAAAATAGAATTACCATATAACCCAGCAATCCCACTATTAGTCATATACCCAGAGAAAATCATAATTCCAAAAGACACATGCACCCCAGTGTTCACTGCAGCACTATTTACAATAGCCAGGACATGGAAGCAACCTGAATGCCCATCGACAGATGAATGGATAAAAAAGATGTGGTACATATATACAATGGAATATTACTCAGCCATATAAAGGAATGATATTGAGTCACTTGTAGAGACGTGGATGGATCTAGAGACTGTCATACAGAGTGAAGTCAGTCAGAAAGAAAAAAACAAATATCATATATTAATGCATATATGTGGAACCTAGAAAAATGGTACAGATGAACCAGTTTGCAGGGCAGAATTTGAGACACAGATGTACAAAACAAACGTATGGACACCAAGGGGGGAAAGTGGCAGAAGGGCGGGGAGGTGGTGGTGGTGTGATGACTTGGGAGATTGGGATTGACATATATACACTAATATGTATAAAGTGAATAGCTAATAAGAACCTGCTGTATAAAAAAATAAATAAAATAAAAAATAATTTAAAAAAAGAAGTAGAGACACCAGCAGGGCTTTTGGCAACTGCATAGTTCCAGAGAGACAAAAAACTAGATTTGGGACAACAAAGATCCTGAAGAAAAGAGAGGCAGGGAGATGAGAGCCCTGCCCTTGAAGAGGTGTCTCCTCAAGTCATTTGCACAGAGATAGAGACTAACAAACCACATTGGAAAGCCACTGCAAAGGAGAATAGACTTTTAAGGACTCTCACAGTGTGGAGGATACAAAAAATTAGGGTAAATGCCCACCTAAGAGGCACTACAGAGTTTCACCTGGATTCCAGACTTAATTGCAACCCCACTAAATAACAGCTGTACTGCACTGAGATAATTAGGATCAATCACCCAGTCCACATACGTACATATCCAACAAAGATCATGTATCTGAATTTAAAAATAACCCCTGCAAACTAAGAAAAGAAGAGAGAGACAATGCAAAAACAGTAGGATTGGAGACTTGATCAGACATAGACAAGACTATCAGAGTGGGAATACCCATATTGTAAAAATGTGTTATTTATTAGCTATCATGGAAATGCAAATTTAAATTACAAGAAGATGCTGTACACACTCACTCGAATGGCTAGAAAATGAAAAGTGCAGGCTATACTAAATATTAGCAAGAATGGGATGCTACAGAAACTTTCCTATAAGTTTTCCTTTGCCTGTAGAATTGCAAATTAGTTACAGAAGTCATATTGTTTGACCAAGTGATTCTATTTTTCCGTACATATCTAACAGTAAGCTGCACATATATTAACCAAAACACATGCACGGATAGTCATAGAAGCATTATTAGCAACAATAATTTTGGAAACAATCCAAGCATCTTCAAATAATAGATTGTCTAAATAAATTGTGGTGTATTTCTGAAATAAAATACTACACAGTGTAAATTCTCAACTGGCAGTGATTTTGGTCCCCAGGGGCATTTGGCACTATCTGGAAGACATTTTAGTTGTCACATCTGGCAGGAGTGCTAATGGCATTTAGTGGGTAGAATCCAGAACACTGCTAAACATCCTGCTTTATACAGGGAAGCTCCCACCGCAAAGAATTATCTAGTCCAAAATGTTTGTAGTGCTGAGGTTGAGGAACCCTGTGTATTAGTTTTCTATAAAACTACAGATTACTACAAACTAACACAAACTTGGTGGTTGAAAACAACACAAAGTTATTACCATACAGTTTCGCAGATCAGAAGTCCGGCATGGGATCCATGAGCTGAAATCGAGGTGTTGGCAGGGCTGTATTCCTTCCTGGAAGCTCTAAGGGAAAATCCGTTTACTTGTCCTTTCCAGCTTCTAGACGACATCCACTTTTAATTGTTACATTTCATACTTTATCCTGGACCACCTCCTTCATCTTAAAAGGAGAAAAGCCAGCCCAGTCCTTCTCAGATCACTCTCTCTGTCTCTTCTACTTTTAAGAGCTCTCTCGACTACCTTGAGTTCACCTGGATAGTCCAGAATACTCTCCCTATATTAAGGTCAGCTGATTAGCAACCTCAATTCCATATGCAAATCAATTCTCCTTTGCCGAGTATTGCAACATTCACAGGTTCTAGGTGTTAGGATTGTTGACATCTTTGGGGGCCATTATTCTGCCTACCTCCTCCTGCTACACAGCAATGAAACTTTGTACTGTTGCTACACAGAACGGCATGCATGGATCTCACATACATGATGGTGAATAGCTGACACAGATGAGTATATAATTTACAGTTTTGTTTATATAAGGTTAAAAAATGGGCCAAGTTAATCCTAGTTTTAGTTTGATGGAAATTGAATAGTGATTTCCTGATTCAGCAGGTAGAGTCCCAAGCATAGCACAGGTGGTGGAGCTAGCAGTGTTAGCAAAAGCTGCCTAGTTATGAGAAGGCTTCCTGCTCCCACACTTGACAGGTTAGGACTCAGATAGCAGCTTCCTTGTTAGCCTATTCTGTGGGTAGTTTTGGGGGATTTTCTAGAAGCTTACCCTAGTCTCCATTTCTTCAGCCTTCCCAAACATTCTGGAAGTGATTTAATCCTCTAAAATGAATCCTTTTCTGCTTAAAGTAGCTTGAGTGGATTAGATTCTCTGTAACTGAAAATTCACCAATATTATAAGGCATTAGCAATAGCTAGTAAAAGCTCTTTGTCAGTTGGTATGCAGCATTGCCCTAATACTTTATAAAGATTATCCCATTTAATCCTAACAATCGTTAGGTATTACTGTCATCTATCATAAGTGGTACAACTGAGAATCAACGTGGTTAGGTTACTTATCCGGAGCTGGTGATGGTGGTATCAAGACGGAAACCCAAAGCCCTGGTGACCATGTGCCCCTCCTTGTATTTGGCTGTTCAGTTTCACTACCTTTTAGAGTAGAAACAGCCAATATATTGACTTCACATAAATTCTTCCAGTAAAGGTTTAAAGAGCTCAAAGAAGCATTTAGAGCTTGATTTGCCCTCACCCCTTCAATTTATGAGCTACGTGGTGTATCTGTCAGAACACTTGGTTGTAAACAGTGGAATCTGTTCTGGCTAGTTTAATCAGAAAAGTGATGTATTTGAGAATATCAGGTGGTTAATAGATTCACTGGGATACTTTGAGAAAAAAAAAAGGAATAGACTCAAAAGTGAGCTTCTAGCAGTAATACTCCAAATTGTGACACAGAACCAGACTATTGAGGAAACTGTACTCACTGCCTCTGTTGGGTGCCAAATACCACAAGTTCAACGTGACTGGCACTGCGGCCAGTGCTGACTGTACTTCTGCGGCAGGAACCCAGTCTTGCAACAACTGGGAAGCTAATGCTCTCCCTGCTCCCACCTCCTGCATCTAGTTGCTCCCGTTACTCATGTCTGACTGGAAGGCCCAACAGGTGTGTCTGACTGCAGTGTTCTGATCATGTACCTTCATCCTATCTGCAACGGAGGCTGACAATTTACTTCTGATTTCCACACTGGAGAGGTGATGATCATACTGCAGACATTTCCCCCTGAAGAGGAAGGGCATAGAAAACTGATGGGGGATGAAGAATGTAATAGATGTCCCACAAACTGGGTTGAAGTTTAGCCCCTACTCTATTTTCTACCCACATACTGAAAGAGTTAAGGTTTTACTAGTCCTGAGTGTTTTCCATCATTAGTTAGAGCTAGATACCATAGCCTCATGTATTTTGAGAGGCTGTCGTTGGCTCTGCTCTAAAACAAACTGCTAGTTCAGAAGAAAAATCTTTCTTTAATGAAAGATTACGGCAGAGAATATTCACTTCACCAATTATCCATCTCACTAATGAATAAAACAAATGTCATTAGCATGCTGCTGATTTCTCGGCTGTGCATTTTTATTTTATTTTATTATTTTTTTAATAGATCTTTATTGGAGTATAATTGCTTCACAATACCGTGTTAGTTTCTGTTGCACAACTAAGTGAATCTGCACACACATGTCCCCCGTAATTTTATTTTTGAGCCTACAGAGGCTCCTGTGTGTTTTGTGTTCGTAATGGAATTTTTAATACACAGATGTTAGAGTAATCTCACAAAAATAATAGAAGAATTATGAATCGGACATATAAATTTTAATCACCATCCCTTTTAATTAGGCTCATTTTCTTCTGAACACTTGATTTTCTGTAATGATTTCACTTCACTAATACTTCATAGATCTTTAAAAGGTCACTGTTAATAACCTTAGTGTGTATTTAGGATTTCAAAGTTCCACTTACTAGATGTACAGAGATGAATTGAGTATATCTTTCCATCAGTCAAAACTCAATTCCTTTCTCAGAGCTTCCACAGTTGGTGACTCTCCTCTGCCTTCCCTGCTGCCACTGGCTTGAAATAGATATAGTTAATACACATCCCCTCTTCAGGGAGGAACAAGGAATGCACATTTTTCTGAGAGTTAAAAATGATTTGTATTTTTCTGTATTTCTTAGAATTTTTATATGTTAATCTCTTGTCTAGATGATATCAATTAGCTGTATGGCCTTATTAACATAAGCATTTTAAGGCTTCCTTCAAATGCAATGATAGTTCTTTATTTCCATTGTTTATTAAGAACTATAAGCCTGCTTTATGCTAAGAAAGAGTAAGAAAGGTAAGTAATTAATTTAAACAAATATATATAGGTCTTCCTGTGAAGATCTTTGTCAGATAAGTAGCAGATATTGAGAATATAGAGAGGGCTGTTAAAGAGACCATTTAACTCAAGGTACCTGTAATTAGACAAGAAAGACAGACACATGAAGATAACCACATAAATGGAATATTAAGCTGTTACCTAACTCAAGTCCGTGTGCCCGAGGCACAGTGAGGCCAAACAACACCAAAACGTCAGAGTTTGGAGCAGAGAAATGTTTATGACAGGGCCATGCAAGGTGGCTCAGGCCTTAAAAACCCAAACTCCCCCAAAGCTTTCAGCAAAGCCCTTTTATAGGAAAGGTAAGGGAGGGGCGTGGTTAGTTGTTGCAAACTTCTGGGTGTCAGATCCATTTTGTTTTTCTTCAGTTCAGGTCACAATGTTCCTGTAAATCTCCACCAAACAAATGTTATTCTCTGTTTTGACACGAAAGGGCAAGGTCCCAAGGCTCCAGGTCCAGACTCTGGCTAAGAGGAGGGGGTCCCTGGGCTGGTCCATTACCCTGCCCGGGAGTGTTCGTCCAGCACCCAGCCTGGGTCCTCCCACCCCCAGGACCAGGTCCCCAGACCCCACCCAGCCGTCATCACTGAGGGAGCCAGGTGCCCGGGACCCAGCCGGCCCTCAGGCTCCTCAGGCCGCCCAAACGGGGCCGGGTCCCGAGGACTGCGACCCATGGAGACTGCCGCGGCCATTAGGTCTCGGAGGCGGCGATGGGGGAGAGGCTCACTGCCGCTTCAAGGCCTGCGCCGGGTCAGTGGGCAGCCGCGGCGAGGGCTCTGGAGCCCTGCGGGACACAGCCCTCAGCCTGCGCCCGGCCCCCAAGCTCACGCACCAGCCCAAGGCGGAAGGGCCTGGAGGACCCCAGGCAGAAGGCGGAGATCTGCCTCTCACAGTGCTCTCTGCCCCGGGGACCACAGCCTGGCTGTGGGCGGAGTGGGGTCTCTAACCTCCGCGCTAACGGTCTCCCGTTAGCGGCTGTGTACCCGCCCCGCCCCTATTACAAAGCTACTTTGTGAGCTAGATATTAACATTCCCTGTTACAAAAGCCTCACCCATCCTCTGTCCCCCCTGCCCAACTCCAGTTACATCACCTCTCTTTTTCCCTTTTAACCGAATTCTTGTGAGAGCTGCTGTCTCAAATTTTTCATCTTCTACGTTATCTAAAACTGTTTACATGTGAATTCTGTCAGCCTCTTACCCTCTTGGTCACTGAAACATCTCTCACCAGGGTCACCAGGGCCCTCTCTTTCTCCACCCCTGAGCAGAATTTAACACCGCTGACCACTCTGTTCTTGCTAAAAAACGCTTGCCACTTGATTTCTGTGACACCACTCTCCTCACTTCCTTTCTTTATCTTTAGACATTTCATTTGGTCCTTCTTTGCAAACTCTTCTTTTTATGTCTGTCTTTCCAGGTTGCCGCTTCTTGGGAGTTCGTCCTCATTCTCCTCTCACTCTGTACATATTCTGGGACGTTTCAACCATACCTACTGCTTAAATGATGATTTACACACCAAAGATTCTCAAAGCTCCAAATGTATCTTCATATCTATGTCCTGAAAGCCACACTCACTCTCCAGCTGCTGTGGGCATGGTATCTGGATTTAGAAGCACCCTGGCACGTCACCCTCCCACAATGTTCATAAGTGATCTCATGTTTTAGAACAGTGATTTCCAAACTTTTGGTCTCAGTATTAACAACTATTAAGCCTCCACAGAGATTTCATTACTGTGCCTTATTGCTATACATTTTTGTCACATAGCCTTTGAAAACTTTAAAAATTATTCACTTATCAAAACATAATAAACTCATTACACATGAACTTATATAACATTTTAATGAAAAATAACTATGTGTGGAAAGCAAAAGGCTTAGTGAGAAGAGTAGCGTTGTTTTAAATTTTTGCAACTGTCTATAATGTATGACCAAACACAAGACAGGTGGAGTCTCATATCTGCTTCTGTATTCGAGCTGGAAACTTCTTTGTATAACTAAGAGTAAGTGAGAATTAAAAAGGCAAATGACATATAAATAATACATATGACACCGACTACGTACAAAACCTTAACCTCCTCCAATGCTAAAATTTATTATCCCCACGATTATACTAATAACCCTGGCTTGATTATCAGAAAACAACATAATTTGAATTAACACCACAACCCATAGCTTGCTCATTAGTCTCACAAGCCTGCTTCTTCTTAATCAGTTCAATGATAATAGCCTTAATTTCTCATTAACATTCTTTTCCAACTCTCTATCTGCACCACTACTGACAACATGACTCCTACCTCTGATATTATTAGCCAGTGAATCTCACCTACCCAAAGAATCACTGACCTGAAAAAACCTATACATCACTATACTAATCATACTACAAACATTTTTAATCGTAACTTTTACCGCCACAGAACTAATTCTGTTTTACATTACATTCGAGGCCACACTAGTTCCTATACCTATTATAACTTGATGAGGCAACCAAACAGAACGCCTCAATGCAGGACTCTATTTTTTATTCTACACACTAGTTGGATCACTCCCACTGCTAGTGGCATTAGTGTAGATCCAAAACACCACGGGCTCTCTGAATTTCCTAGTACTTCAATATTGAGTCCAAGTATTACCCAACTCCTGATCCAATGTCTTTATATGACTAGCCTGCATAATAGCCTTTATAGTAAAAATACCCCTCTATGACCTCCGCCTTTGACTACCGAAAGCACACATAGAAACTCCCATCGCAGGCTCTATAGTCCTTGCAGCCGTATTACTAAAACTCAGGGGCTACGGCATACTATGAATTACAGCGATACTCAACCCCCTGACAGAATTCATAGCCTACCCTTTTCTTACGCTCTCTTTATGAGGGAAAATCATAACCAGTTCAATCTGTCTGCGCCAAACAGACCTAAAATCACTTATCGCATACTCTTCCGTCAGCCACATAACACTTGTTATTGCAGCTACCCTCATCCAAACTCCTTGAAGTTACATAGGAGCTACCTCTTTAATAGTCGCCCATTGCCTCACATCATCTATATTATTCTGCCTGGCAAACTCAAACTACGAGCGAGTCCATAGCCGAACTATAATTCTAGCCCGAAGCCTACAAACCCCCCTTCCCGTAATAGCCACTTGATGACTACTGGCAAACCTGACACATTTAGCCCTGCCCCCAACTATCAATCTAATTGGAGAACTGTTCGTAGTTATATCAACCTTCTCATGATTAAATCTCACCATTATCTTAATAGGAACTAACATTGTAATTACAGCCCTATACTCTACATACTTATTCATCTCAACACAACGTGGTAAATACATACACCATATCAGTAATATTACACCCTCCTTCATGTGAGAAACTACCCTTATGGTCCTCCACATTCTACCCCTCCTACTACTGTCACTAAACGGCAGAATCATCCTGGGCCTCTTGTATTGTAAATATAGTTTACAAAAACCCACTAGACTGTGAATCTAGTAACAGAAGACTTAAGACTTCTTAAAGTATTGCAAGAACTGCTAATTCATGCCCTCATGCTTAACAGTATGGCTTTTGCAGACTTTTAAAGGATAGTAGTTATCCATTGATCTTAGGAGCCAAAAAATTGGTGCAACTCCAAATAAAAGTAATAAACTTATTTTCCTCTTTTGCCCTGCTCACACTACTGATACGAATCATCCCAATTATAATAACGAACACAAATTTCTACAAAAGTGATACACATCCATCATATGTAAAAAATACTGTCTCATGTGCTTTTATTACCAGCCTAGTTCCAACAATAACATTCCTCCACACAGGCCAAGAAATGATCATCTCAAACTGACATTGAATCACTATTCAAACCCTTAAATTAACACTTAGCTTCAAAATAGATTATTTCTCAATAATATTCGTACCGGTAGCAGTATTTATTACATGATCCATTATGGAGTTCTCAATATGGTACCTACAGTTAGATCCTTACATTAACCAATTCTTCAAGTACCTACTGCTCTTCCTCATCACCATGTTAATTCTTGTAACTACCAACAACCTCTTCCAACTTTTCATTGGGTGAGAAGGGGCTGGAATTATATCCTTCCTGCTCATTTTGACGGTGATATGGACAAGCAGAGGCAAACACAGCTGCCCTCCAAGCAATTTTATATGACCAACCGCATTGGAGTTATCAGGTTCGTCATATCCATAGCATGGTTTCTGTTCAACACAAACACATGAGACCTGCAACCAATTTTTATACTCGACCTAAATTCCTCAAACCTCCCCCTTACAGGACTTGTACTAGCCACAGCCGGAAAATCAGCTCAATTTGGACTTCACCTCTGACCCCCGTCAGCAATGAAGGGCCCCACCCCTGAGTCAGCCCTACTCCACTCAAGCACAATAGTTGTAGCAGGGGTCTTCCTACTTATCTGATTTTATCCCCTAACAGAAAACAAAAAACTTATTCAAACAGTAGCATTATGCTTAGGAGCCCTCACCACCCTATTCACAGCTATATGGGCTCTCACCCAAAATGATATTAAAACAATCATCGCTTTCTCCACCTCAAGCCGATTAGGCCTAATAATGGTAACGATCGGCATCAGCCAATGCTATCTAGCATTCTTATACATCTGCACACATGCTTTTTTTTAAGGCCATACTATTCATATGCTCCAGATCCATTATCCACAGCTTGAACAACGAATAAGATATTCAAAAAATAGGAGGCTTATTCAAGGCTTTACCCTTCACCACAACAGCCCTTGTTATCTGGCGTCTAGCATTGACAGGAATGCACTTCCTCACCGGTTTCTATTCTAAAGACTTAATCATTGAAGCCGCCAGCACATCTTATACCAACGCCTAAGTCCTGTTAATAACCCTAATTGCCACTTCCCTCATAGCTGTCTATAGCACCCGCATCATCCTCTTTGCACTACTAGGAAAACCTCGCTTCTCCCCCCAACCCCCATCAATGAAAACAACCCCCTTTTAATTAACTCCATTAAACGCCTACTAATTGGAAGTGTCTTTGCCGAGTTCATTATTTCCAACAATATCCCCCCAGGAACAGTCCCCCTAATAACTACACCTTTATACCTAAAACTAACTGCCCTTACAGGAACTACTCTAGGCTTTGTATTAGCACTCGAAATTAACCTCAACACACAGAACCTAAAATAAGTCTACCCCTCAAATTCCGTTAAATTCTCTAGTCTCCTAGGATATTTCCCCATCAAGCACCATCTAGCTCCTTACCTAAACCTATTAATAAGCCAAAAATCAGCATCCTCTCTTTTAGACTTAATTTGACTAGAAAACATTCTGCCAAAAACCACATCAGCTAAAACTCTCCACACTAATCTCAAGCCCAAGAGGCCTTATCAAGCTATACTTCCTATCATTCCTCATTCCTCTCACCCTTAGCATGCTTTTATTTAATTACCACGAGTAATCGCCATAGTAACCACAACACCAATAAACAGCGACCAGCCAGTAACAATCACCAACCAAGTACCATAACTATATAATGCCGCAACCCCTATAGCCTCCTCACTACAAAAACTAGAATCACCAGTATCATAAATAACTCAGTCTCCCAACCCACTGAACTCAAACACAACTTCCACCTCCTCATCCTTTAAAATACCATTAAAAACTCTATTATCAACCCTGAAAGAAATGCCCCCAAAACAACCTTATTAGAAACCCAAACCTCAGGATACTGCCCAGTAGCCATAGCAGTTGTATAACCAAACGCAACTAACATTCCCCCTAAGTAAATCAAAAACACTATCAAACCTAAAAATGAACCACCAAAGTTCAACACGATCCCGCACCCAATACCACCACTCACAATCAACCCAAAGCCCCCATAAATAGGCAAAGGTTTTGAAGAAACCCCCACAAAGCTGATCACAAAAATAACACTTAAAATAAATACATGTCTTCATTATTCTCACATGAGTTCCAACCATGACCAGTGACATGAAAAATCATCACTGTCATTCAACTATAGGAACATCAATGACCAACATCTGAAAAACTCACCCTCTAGTAAAAATCATCAACAATACATTTATTGACCTCCCAACCCCATCAAACATCTCATCATGATGGAACTTGGCTCTTTACTAGGCATCTGCCTGATTCTACAAATCCTAACAGGCCTATTCCTAGCAATACACTACACACCAGACACAACAACTGCCTTCTCATCAGTAGCACACATCTGTCGAGACATTAACTACGGGTGAATCATTTGATACATGCATGCAAACGGAGCTTCCATGTTCTTTATCTGTCTTTACATTCACGTAGGAGGTGGCCTATATTATAGATTCTATGCCTTTCAAGAAACATGAAATGTTGGAATTATTCTACTGCTTACAGTCATAGCCACTGCATTCATAGGCTATGCACTACCATGAGGATAAATATCATTCTGAGGAGCAACAATTATTACAAACCTACTCTCAGCAATCCCATACATCGGCACCACTCTTGTCAAATGGATCTGAGGCAGCTTTTCTGTAGACAAAGCAACACTCACATGATTCTTCGCTTTTCATTTCATTCTTCCCTTCATCATTACAGCACTAGTAGCTGTCCACCTACTATTCCTTCATGAAGCAGGATCCAACAACCCCACAGGAATCCCATCTGACACAGACAAAATCCCATTCCACCCCTATGACACAATCAAAGACATCCTAGACACTCTACTACTAATCCTAGCCTCACTAATACTAGTCCTACTTTCACCCAACTTGCTAGGAGATCCTGACATATGGGTGTTTTTTACCTCGCTGAACCCCTGAAATGGTTTCAGGGACCTCCAGGGGTCCTCAGATCACATTTCAGAACCACTGGTAAAAAGTTCTAAATAGCTGGGTTGACCCACATTAATCATTTCAGCTCGGTAGCTGTGACAGAGTATCAAAATGAATACCTAGTGCTGATAAAAGTACAGTGAAATGAGTGAGCCTGGGCCCAAATTGGGTAAGGAAGGAAAATAAGCCAAAGAGAAAACTGTCAGTCTGGCCAAGCCAGATTGGGGGTAACATATACATATGAGAGGGTCTTGAGGACCATGCTGAGATGGAAGGATCATTACTTAATGATGTCTATGAAGGCATTGCTGAGATGGAGGGACAATGCCACAGCCAGGATAGCTATCAAGACACAAGAGCCTGCACTAATTTGAGGTAAGGGGTCAAGACACATTGTGGACAGTAGCAAGAGGAGTCAAGAACAAGAAATGAGGATAAAGTACAGGAAGAATGGGGGCCATCCAGGAAGTTACCTTTCTGAAAAAGGGGTAAGCATCAATTTTCACTGTATTCAACAAGGACCCAGCATCTTACACATGATGTATCACATTAAATGCTAAGGAAATAGCAGCATCTCAGGAGTTGGGTACCACAATGGCAAAAATCGTTCAACCAGTAAGATGGTGCAGTTTTCTTCAGTAATCTCACGAATGTAGAAACACTGGACAACTCCAATTCAGGATTTTCTGTGGTACTTTTTCCTGACGCTTCCAACAAGATGACTCCAAAGGAAAGGTTTGCATTTGTTCCAGTTTGTCTAAATTATCCCGGGAGCAGAGCCACCACAAATGGCAAATCCAGTTATGCATTGTACAAAGATCCAGGCCATGAGGCAAGAGGCAGTTGAAGTTCTGTTCTTGCTCTGTTTGCCAAGTTATATACCGGAGTGGTTGTTGTTGCTCAGAGTGGCTTTTCTAATTCCATAGCTGAAGGGCATCATCTTTCTAATTTGCAACAATGTGTCACATGGGCAAGCTGTGGTCCTGCATGAGAGAAATGTTTTCAAAGTTGAAAACCATGATGGAGTTTCAGTGGTCAATGCCATCTTTTTTCCCTGTAGGAAAAACGCCCCCAAACAAAGTTACCATGGCAGAAAAATCAAATTCTTGTGTTTAAAAAAAAGCATGAGGAGTTGGTGATAGAAGTAAACCATTAGCTAGAATCTAATTGTTGTCTCATAATTTGTAATTTATACCTGGATATGCACAGTTAAGAGATCATCTAAGTAGAAATTCAGAAGGTCTGATACCTTTAGTGGAGTTTGAAGTGATGTGGTAAGTGGTAAGACAACTATGAAATCTTGATGACCAGCCTGCTCCATCATTTGCCTAATGTTTCTATCTGCAAATCCCTTGAGCTCAGCTAGGGTAAGTGAGAGGCCAGTTTCAGATACAAGAGTGTGTAGAATCTATGCATAGAAAATAATTTACACAAAGCTGTTACTGTGGCAGCTGAGGTATGAAGATGAACAAGGAGTGCTTACCATCAATTGAGTAATCTAACTTTTTCCCCAGAATTATCATGCAAATCAATAAGAATTCTTGCTCATTTTTCATGTGTAGTGGACAGTCTTTTATGTCTTTATTTATGTATGTATTTATGTCTGTAGTCCATTCCTTCTTTGGGAAGTAGACTGAAGATTACTCTTTTCCTAATCTGTTTAACTTTGGAGAAATTATGAGACCCAGTCCACTCCCCACCAACACAGAGGTAGATCCATCCATGCTACCAATCAGACTCTCTATCCTTGGAATTCAGTTGTTACATAGAAACACTCAGATGTGGAAGGAAATTGGACGGCAGTTGTCTGATTACAATGCCCTATAATAAATCTGAAAAACCCTGCTGTTAACATACCTGAAACTGGGAGAGGACCTTCAAGATGGCAGAGGAGTAAGACGTGGAGATCACCTTCCTCCCCACAAATACATCAAGAATACATACATGTGGAACAACAACTACAGAACACCTACTGAACACTGGCAGAAGAACTCAGACTTCCCCAAAGGCAAGAAACTCCCCATGTACTTGGGTAGGGCAAAAGAAAAATCAGAGGCAAAAGAATAGGGATGGGACCTACACCTCTGGGAGGGAGCTGTGAAGGAGAAAAAATTTCCACGCACCAGGAAGTCCCTTCACTGGTGGAGACAGGGGGTGGTGGAGCGGGGAAGCTTCAGAGCTACGGAGGAGAGCGCAGCAACAGGGGTGCAGAGGGCAAAGTGGAGAGATTCCCGCACAGAGGATCAGTGCCAACCAGCACTCACCAGCCTGAGAGGCTTCTCTACTCACCTGCTGGGGTGGGTGGGGGCTGGGAGCTGAGGCACGGGCTTCGGAGGTCAGATCCCAGGGAGAGGATGGGGGTTGGCTGTGTGAACACAGCCGGAAGGGGGCTAGTACACCACAGCTAGGCAGGAGGGAGTCCAGGAAAATGTCTGGAACTGCCTAAGAGTCAAGAGACCATTGTTCTGGGGTGCACGAGAAGAGGGGATTCAGAGTACCGCCTAAACGAGCTCCAGAGATGGGCGTGAGCTGCAGCTATCAGAGTGGACACCGGAGACGGGCATGAGATGCTAAGGCTGCTGCTGCAGCCACCAAGAAGTCTGTGTGCCAGCACAGGTCACTCTCCACACTTACCCTCCCGGAGCCTATGCAGCCCATCACTGCTAGAGTCCCGTGATCCAGGAACAACTTCTCCGGGACAACACACAGTGCTCCTCAGGCTGTTGCAATGTCACACTGGCCTCTGCCACCACAGGCTCGCCCCGCATTCCATACCCCTCCCTCCCCACAGCCTAAGTGAGCCAGAGCCCCCTAACCAGCTACTCCTTTAATTCTCTCCTGTCTGGGCAAAGAACAGATGCCAGAGGGCAACCTACATGCAGAGGTGGGGCCACATCCAAAGACAAAGCCCAGGAGCTGTGCAAACAAAGAAGAGAAAGGGAAAATTCTCCATGCAGCCTCGGGAGCAGTAGATTAAATCTCCACAATCAACTTGATGTACCGTGAATCTGTGGAATACCTGAATAGGCAATGAATCATCCAAAAATTGAGGCGGTGGACTTTGGGAGCAACTGTAGACCTGGGGTTTGCTGTATGCGACTGACTAGTTTCTGATTTTTATGTTTATCTCAATATAGTTTTTAGTGCTTGTTATCACTGTTGGATTTGTTTATTGGTTTGCTTGCTCTCTTCTTTTTTTATTAATTTATTTTAATAATTTCTTTTTGATTTTAATAACTTTATTTTCTTTTTTTTTCTCCTTTTCTTCTGAGCCATGTGGCTGACAGGGTTGTGGTGCTCTGACCAGGTGTCAGGCCTGAGCCTTGGAGGTGAGAGAGTCAAGATCAGGACATTGGACCACCAGAGACTTCCTGACCCCATGTGATATCAATCAGTGAGAGCTCTCCCAGAGATCTCTGTCTCAATGCTAAGACACAGTTGACTCAATGACCAGCAAGCTACAGTGCTGGACACCCCATGTCAAACAACTAGCAAGATAGGAGCACCACCCAATGCATTAGCAGAGAGGCTGCCTAAGATCATAATAAGTTCACAGACATCCCAAAACACACCACGGGACACGGTCCTACCCACCAGAAAGACAAGATCCAGCCTTATACACCAGAACACAGGCACTAGTCCCCTCTGCCAGGAAGGTGACAAAACCCACTGAACCAACCTTAGCCACTAGGGGCAGACACCAAAAACAACGGGAACTACAAACCCACAGCCTGAAAAAAGGAGACCGCAAACACAGTAAGTTAACCAAAGGAGAAGACAGAGAAATACACAACAGATGAAGAAGCAAAGTAAAACCACCAGACCAAACAAATGAAGAGGAAATAGGCAGTCTACCTGAAAAAGATTTCAGAGTAATGATAGTAAAGATGATCCAAAATCTTGGAAATAGAATGGAGAAAATACAAGAAACGTTTAACAAGGACCTAGAAGAAGTAAAGAGCAAACAATGATGAACAACACAGTAAATGAAATTAAAAATTCTCTAGAAGGAATCAATAGCAGAATAACTGAGGAAGAAGAAAGGATAAGTGACCTGGAAGATAAAATAGTGGAAATAACTACCGCAGAGGAGAATAAACAAACAAACAATAAAAGAGGGCTTCCCTGGTGATGCAGTGGTTGAGAGTCCACCTGCCGATGCAGGGGACATGGGATCGTGCCCAGGTCTGGGAAGATCCCACATGCCGCGGAGCGGCTGGGCCTGTGAGCCATGGCCGCTGAGCCTGCGCGTCCGGAGCCTGTGCCCCGCGGCGGGAGGGGCCACAACAGTGAGAGGCCCACATATGGGAAAAAAAAAAAAAAAAAAAGAAAATAATTGAGGACAGTCTCACAGACCTCTGGGACAACATTAAATGCAACAACATTCGAATTATAGGGGTCCCAGAAGAAGAAGAGAAAAGGAAAGTGACTGAGAAAATATTTGAAGAGATTATAGTTGAAAACTTCCCTAATATGGGAAAGGAAATAGTCAATCAAGTCCAGGCAGCACAGAGAGTCCCATACAGGATAAATCCAAGGAGAAACATGCCAAGACACAGATTAATCAAACTTTCAAAAATTAAATACAAAGAAAAAATATTAAAAGCAGCAAGGGAAAAGCAACAAATAACACACAAGGGAATCCCCATAAGGTTAACAGATGACCTTTCCACAGGAACTCTACAAGCCGGAAGGGAGTGGCAGGACATATTTAAAGTGATGAAGGAGAAAAACCTGCAACCAAGATTACTCTACCCAGCAAGGATCTCATTCAGATTTGATGGAGAAGTCAAAAGCTTTTCAGATAAGCAAAAGCTAAGAGAATTCAGCACCACCAAACCAGCTTTACCACAAATGCTAAAGGAACTTCTCTAGGCAGGAAACACAAGGGAAGGAAAAGACCTACAATAACAAACCCAAAACAATTAAGAAAATGGTAATAGGAATATACATATCGCTTCTTACTTTAAATGTAAATGGATTAAATTATCCCACCAGAAGACATAGACTGGCTGAATTGATACAAAAACAAGACCTATATATATGCTGTTTACAAGAGACCCACTTCATACCTAGGGACATATATACTGAAAGTGTGGGGATGGAAAAATATATTCCATGCAAATGAAAATCAAAAGAAAGCTGGAGTAGCAATTCTCATATCAGATAAAATAGACTTCAAAGTAAAGACTATTACAAGAGACAAAGTAGGACACTACATAATGACCAAGGGATCAATTCAAGAAGAAGATATAACAATTGTAAATAGTTATGCACCTAAAATAGGAGCACCTCAATATATAAGTCAAATGCTAACAGCCATAAAAGGGGAAATCGACAGTAACAAAATCATAGTAGGGGATTTTAACACCCCACTTTTACCAATGGACAGATTATCCAAAATGAAAATAAATAAGGAAACACAAGCTTTAAATGACACAATAAACAAGATGGACTTCATTGATATTTATAGGACATTCCATCCAAAAACAACAGAATACGCTTTCTTCTCAAGTGCTCATGGAACATTCTCCAGGATAGATCATATCTTGGGTCACAAATCAAACCTTGCTAAATTTAAGAAAATTGAAATTGTATCAAGTAACTTTTCTGACCACAACGCTATGAGACTCAATATCAATTACAGGAAAAAGAAACTGTAAAAAATGCAAACAGATGGAGGCTAAACAATACACTACTAAATTACCAAGAGATCACTGAAGAAGAAAAAGAGGGAAAACAAAAAGGAAATCAAAAAATACCTAGAAACAAATGACAATGAAAACCAGACGACCCAACACCTATGGGATGCAGCAAAAGCAGTTCTAACAAGAAAGTTTAGAGCAATAAAATCCTACCTCAAGAAACAAGAAACATCTCAAATAAACAATCTAACCTTACATCTAAAGGAACTAGAGAAAGAAGAACAAAAAAACCCCAAAGTTAGCAGAAGGAAAGAAATCATAAAGCTCAGATCAGAAATAAATGAAATAGAAACAAAGAAAACAATAACAAAGATCAATAAAACTAAAAGCTGGTTCTTTGAGAAGATAAACAAAATTGATAAACCACTAGCCAGACTCATCAAGGAAAAAAGGGAGAAGACTCAAATCAATAGAAGTAGAAATGAAAAAGGAGAGGTAACAACTGACACTGCAAATACAAAGGATCAGGAGAGATTACTGCAAGCAACTATATGCCAATAAAGTGGACAACCACGAAGAAATGGACAAATTCTTAGAAAAGCACAACCTTCACAGACTGAACCAGGAAGAAATAGAAAATATAAACAGGCCAATCACAAGCACTGAAATTGAGACTGTGATTAAAAATCTTCCAACAAACAAAACCAGGACCACATAGATTCACAGGCTAATTCTATCAAACATTTAGAAAGAGCTAACACCTTTCTCAAACTCTTCCAAAATATAGCAGAGGGAGGAACTCTCCCAAACTCATTCTATGAGGCCACCATCACCCTGATACCAAATGCAGACAAAGATGTCACAAAGGAAGAAAACTACAGGCCAATATCACTGATGAACATAGACGCAAAAATCCTCAACAAAATACTAGCAAACAGAATCCTACAGCACATTAAAAGGATCATACAACATGATCAAATGGGGTTTATCCCAGGAATGCAGGATTCTTCAGTATACACAAATAAATCAATGTGATAAACCATATTAACAAATTGAAGGGGAAAAACCATATGATCATCTCAACAGATGCAGAAAAAGCTTTGGACAAAATTCAACACCCATTTATGATAAAAACCCTCCAGAAAGTAGGCATAGAGGGAACTTGCCTCAAAATAATAAAGGCCATGTATGACAAACCCACAGCCAACATCATTCTCAGTGGTGGAAAACTGAAACCATTTTCACTAAGATCAGGAAAAAGAGAAACTTGCCTGCTCTCACCACTATTATTCAGCATAGTTTTGGAGCTTTTAGCCACAGCAATCACAGAAGAAAAGAAATAAAAGTAATCCAAATAAGAAAAGAAGAAGTAAAGCTGTCACTGTTTGCAGATGACATGGGACTATACATAGAGAATCCTAAAAATGCTACCAGAAATCTACTAGAGCTAATCAATGAATTAGGTAAAGTACCAGGATACACAATTAATGCACAGAAATCTCTTGCATTCCTATACAGTAATGATGAAAAATCTGAAAGAAAAATTAAGGAAACACTCTCATTTACCACTGCAACAAAAATTATAAAATACCTAGGAATAAATCTACCTAAGGAGACAGAAGACCTGTATGCAGAAAACTATAAGATGCTGATGAAAGAAATCAAAGATGATACAAAGAGATGGAGAGATATACCATGTTCTTGGATTGGAAGAATCAACATTGTGAAAATGACTGTACTACCCAAAGCAATCTACAGATTCAATGCAATCTCTATGAAACTACCAATGGCATTTTTTCACAGAACTGGAACAAAAAATTTCACAATTTGTTTGGAAAGACAAATACCTCAAATAGCCAAACCAATCATTTGAATGAAAAACAGAGCTAGAGGAATCAGGCTTCCTGACTTCAGACTATACTGCAAAGCTACAGTAATCAAGACAGTATGGTACTGGCACAAAAACAGCAATATAGTTCAATGGAACAGAATAGAAAACCCAGAGATAAACCCACACACATACGTTCACCGTATCTTTTTTTTGTGTGTGTGGTACGCGGGCCTCTCACTGTTGTGGCCTCTCCTGCTGCAGAGCACAGGCTCCAACACGCAGGCCCAGTGGCCATGGCTCACGGGCCTAGCCGCTCCGCGGCACATGGGATCCTCCCAGACCGGGGCACGAACCCGCGTCCCCTGCATTGGCAGGTGGACTCTCAACCACGGCGCCACCAGGGAAGCCCAGTCACCATATCTTTGATAAAGGAGGCAAGAATATACAATGGAGGAAAAACAGCCTCTCAATAAGTGGTGCTGGGAAAACTGGACAGCTACACGTAAAAGAATGAAATTAGAACACTCCTTAACACTATACACAAAAATAAACTCAAAATGGATCAAAGACCTAAATGTAAGACCAGACACTATAAAATTCTTAGAGGAAAACATAGGCAGAACACTGTATGACATAAATTACAGCAAGATACTTTTTGACCCCCCTCCTAGAGAAATGGAAATAAAAACAAAAATAAAAAATGGGACCTAATGAAACTTAAAAGCTTTTGCACAGTAAAGGAAACTATAAGCAAGACGAAAAGACATCCCTTAGAGTGGGAGAAAATATTTGTAAATGAAGCAACTGACAAAGGATTAATCTCTAAAATATACAAGCAGCTCATGCAGCTCAATATCAAGGAAACAAACAACCCAATCCAAAAATGGGCAGAAGACCTAAATAGACATTTCTCCAAAGAAGATATACAGATTGCCAACAAACACATGAAAAGATGCTCAATATCACTAATCACTAGAGAAATGCAAATCAAAACTACAGTGAGGTCCACCTCACATTGGTCAGAATGGCCATCATCAAAAAATCTGCAAACAATCAGTGCTGGAGAGGGTGTGGTGAAAAGGGAAACTTCTTGCTCTGTTGGTGGGAACGTAAAATGATACAGCCACTATGGAGAACTGTATGGAGGTTCATTAAAAAACTAAAAATAGAACTACCATGCAACCCAGTAATCCCACTATTGGGCATATACCCTGAGAAAACCATAATTCAAAAAGAGTCATGTACCACAATATTCTTTGAAGCACTATTTACAATAACCAGGACATGGAAGCAACCTACGTGTCCATTGACAGATGAATGGATAAAGATGTGGCACATATATACAATGGAATATTACTCAGCCATAAAAGGAAATGAAATTGAGTTATTGTAGTGAGGTGGATGGATCTAGTGTCTGTCATACAGAGTGAAGTAAGTCAGAAAGAGAAAAAGAAATGCCATATGCTAACACATGTATATGAAATCTAAAAAAAAAAAAATCGTTCTGATGAGCCTAGGGGCAGGACAGGAATAAAGATAGACATAGAGAATGGACCTGAGGACACTGGGAACAGGGAGGGTAAGCTGGGATGAAGTGAGAGAGTGGAGTTTACATATATACACTCCAAAATGTAAAATAGATAGCTAGTGAAAGCAGCCGCATAGCACAAGGAGATCAAATCTGTGCTTTGTGACCACCTAGAGAGGTGGGATAGGGAAGGTGGGAGGGAGATGCAAGAGGGAGGAGATATGGTGATATATGTATACATATAGCTGATTCACTTTGTTATACAGCAGAAACTAACACACATTGTAAAGCAATTATACTCCAAAAAAGATGTTAATAAATCAGTCAATCAATCAATCAAATAAAATCACAGTGTAAAAAATTTTTAAAAAATACTTAAAAAAATAAAATAAAACACCTGAAACTTCTGATTTTGGTCTTGTCTAAGATTTAGGTTTTCAACTTTTCCTTTGATTTTGTGAGCTACACAGTTTTCTTCTGATATATTCTTTTTCCCCCCTTAAGTTAAGCATAATTAGTATCTGTCGACTGCAACCAAAGAAATCTGACAAAATTAGATACAAAAATTGTGTTCTAGGCAATAGACCATCAAAAAAATTTGAGTTACCTGGATTTAACTTTTTGAGGAGATGGAGTAATATAGGAAGACTCCTGGATGAGAAGTTAACTGCTCATGGTCTATCTTTACAAGAGTACTAATCAAGTCTACTCACCGGGATTCATGTGCCCACTGATGATGAAACTCTCTGGCATTGGAAGTTAGTCCAAAAGGCTAATTTAAAGGGGCTAAGGGATGCCAGACAGTGGGGTGAAATATTTGATCCTGATGGTATTGGGTAAGTTAAAGCCAGAAAAACTAGCTCACATTGTGAAATGATCACTTAAGATATAAGATAAAACTATTAGCCTTCCTGTGATAGTGCTAAAAAACATACCTTATTGATTGTAGCAGTTGGTCAGAGATCACTGAAAATTAAACTGGGAGATTGATTTTTTTGAGTTGCTGAGTTACAGCAGCCTTTGGATGAATAACCTTGCCAAGTCTTTTAAGTGAAAGTTAGAGCCTTGATCAAATAAGAGTGAGATTTTTATAACTGAAATCAATAAAATCTGAGAGGATTTTGAAAGCTTTGAGAACTCTGAACTAATGAATCCATCTGAAGTAATTTTCATTGCTCCTCTCTTGGATGAGTATGATGTGTCTCCTTCGAAAGAGAAAGCTGGAACTTCCACTAGTGCCTTATTGGTTCTCAGTAAGCAGGATTTTAACAATCTCAATATTGCTTAGGTGATACAATGAAAAATCAGAGTAAAAATGTTTGCAAGAATTCGTGAATTTAAAGTGTCTGGGGAAATGGATATTTTGAGTGCTTAACCCAGGATGGTTAAACACAATTTTCAATTGGGCTAAATCTTTTCTGTACCCAACATGATAGCTCCATTTAGATCTAAACATTTTCTAGGTTCTTTAGTACAACTTAGACTGAATGAACAAAGACCTTAAATGGCATAATAGGAGTAGAAAAATCTTGGTGTAATTTGGAAGATAGACTTGAAAGTATTTGGGAGACAAAAATGCTAGATTGTATATCCCATGCTTTCAAAAAACCCTACCTCACTCTAAGGCTCCCAAACTTTTCCTTCACACTTGTGATGAAGAATAGATTGATGGGAGAGCACTAGAATCTTTAAAACAACTTTACTGGCTGTTCATTCTAGGCCAGGAATTCTAGTGGAAACGGCCATTGAATGGGACAAAACTGGACTCTATGATTTTAGTAAAAATGGGAGGAACCTGGTGAGCAGAACCTACATAGCAGAAAATGGAGCAGAAGTGTAGGAAGAGTTAACGTCTCAGGGGCTGATTGGACACTCAGAATTCTCTAGGATGGTTAAATAATTATAGAGGTCTACCAAAATTGATTAGCAAGTCAACTAGGTCTTACTTAAATTGTAAAAACTCCAAATTCCAAATCTGATGAACAGATGCCTGATCTGAGTCACAACAGTAGAAAGTCCCAACCTCTAACTAGGTCTCATGCCTGAGTCAGATCACGACTTAGAGCACTTTGGATAAAGAAGGGGTCAGGTACCATTAGGGAGAGTGTTATGAATTTGTCAAATTTATACTTAAGTGGAGCACAGGGTGACAAATGGTGAGAGCCTGAACTTCAACAATGGACCACAAGGGACATTGAAGTAGAGAAGATTATTAGTCACAGGTCCTGAAGGAAGTACACGACACACCTGGGGGGGCAAATGGGGAGGTCAAGGCAGAGTGCAGACAGAGAGAGGCAGGACCTGGGGCACATGTCTTTATTAGGGTCTGTGGGTGGAGTGGTTTGGTGTTCTCCAGCTCAGGGCAGATTTGTCAATTCAATCTGTAAGAGGAGGGATTTGGTAAGCTCCACTGTGGGGTCTTACCTAAGGGGCACACAAGAGGAAGGCACTGAGAAGCAAGAGAGAATATTGATCACAAGGGCTGTAGGAGGAATCATATCAGGAACTTACAGTAGCCTGTGACTCTGTGGGCTACTATCTAGGGCTTGTGCCTGCTTGAAGGGGCTAGTGTCAGTTTAAGGTCACTGCAGGCCATTTGGCCAAACAAAATGGAGGCTGAGACAGCAATACCATGGAGTATTACCTAAACTCTTGACAGAGAGACACTGTGATAATACATGTGTCTACCTTCATTCAACTGTTTCCTAAAGGAACTCTTGAATAAGGAAGGGCTGTAAGATACTGGCTGAGAACTGACATTAATTTCTGGAGGTCCAGGATTCCAGTTCAGCCCAATAGTTATAATGGGTATTAATTGGTGTAAAAGTATGTCTGTGCTAGTTTTGCTTCCTGGTAGCCTCAAAGGGATCTTCAATATTATTTATCGTTATTTTCCAAGCTCTTATTATATAGCTGAATACATATCTTGAACAATGGAAAGGATCCCATACCCATGAAGTAAATCCTTCAGTCTCTTCTTTCCTTTCAAATTAGCAAATTCAAAGTAAAATCATTTCACTGCAGGAACTGCAAGATTAGTATCTATATTCTGATCACAATATCATTAAATTCCACAGATGGGGAGTTAAAAACACTGAAAAGTCTTGGAGAATGACAAAGGGTTATTATAAACCTAATCAGGTGATGACTTGAATTGATGTTTGTATTTCAGTTGTGGTTTTCTTACTGAGGCAAATTAATGCAATGCCTAGCACATGGTAAGGAATTATGCCGGCTGAATATGTTTTTTAATTTTTATGAATAGCATGAGCATTTTGCTTTAACCTAGCAGTATTGCAGTATACCCTCACCATCCAGACACTGATTCATTTCCTCTTCTGACAAATACTACAATCTAGTTTGGACTGAAATTCATCATGACATTATATCATAGACCTTTGCAGTGTGAAGTTTACACTTTGATAACATTATGCCTATAGGCTTTGAAGAATAGGAAGTAATATGAACCCTGGATGTCTTGGTGTTATTTCTGAAGCTGAAATCCTTAGTCAGATTCTCCAATTTAGACCCCAAATCACTTCACACTAATAAAATTAATAATTTTTCTCTCTCTCTTTTTCTTAGGAAAAAGAAAGAATAACATTAGCAGATAGTAAATTTTAAACAAGTAAAATGTAGCATTTCAGAAAAATTAATTTCCCATGTTGTAGCAGATTGAATATGTGATATTTCCTGAGTTTCTCTAAGAAATACATGTCCCAAATACATGTCAGTTTATATTAATAGCACTAATAAAGGACAGGAGGGACCTGTACAGTGAGCCTTCCTTCTATGTGATGGTGAAGATTTGGTAGAATTCACCTGTGAAACCATCTGGGCCTGGTGCTTTATGTGGGGTAGCTCCTTAATAACTTTCTCCAATTCTTCTATGGAAAATGGTCTATATAAGCTTCTTAACTCTAATAAGATTAATTTTTACAACCTGTATTTCCTTGGGAAATAATCCATTTGGTCTGGATTTTCAAATATATTTGCATAGACATCTGCAAAATAGTATCTTAAGATTTTTTCTTAATTTCTTTTTTCAAAGGCTATTTCCTTGTCGTCACTTTTTATTTTGTATATTTGTGCTTTTTCCTTTTTTCCTTGATCAAGTTATATATTTTGTTTGTTATTTTTAGCTATTTTGCTAATGTTTTCCCAAAAACAGCATTTTGATTTCTTAATTAGGCATTCTGGTTTTTCTATTCTCTAACTCATTAATTTCCGTTCCCTCTCTGGGATTTGTTTTTCTTTAAGTTCTATCTTTTTCTATGTACCAATAGCATCACATTAAAAAAGAAAATTTAGCAATATGAAGAGCTCAAAAATATTGTCCTCCTGGACAGAGATGATAAAGACAATTAGAGCAAAATGTTTTCTTTATTACAGCCTTGTGTATTGTGCCTAATAAAGTATTATTTCGTTCATTACACATTTATATTACCAAATATATTTTGGAAGCCCTAGACTGGACATAACATATATTAACTAATAAAAAGAAATACTTCAGAAAAGGATGTGTTTCTGCCTGAAAGGCATATTTATCTCAATAATTTAAAAAGTTTTATTTATCAATAACAAAATAAGATTAATGGAAAATATATTTCATTGTTTTATATTTTATTCTCATCAGAATATTTAAGTTATTAAACTTTTTGAAAATGCAGATTTCAGGTATTCTGTGAATCTTAATTCTTTACAAAAAAGTGGGAAATTACATGAAGTATACTGAAGTGATGGAAAAAGAAGCATGTTTACTCTTTGGCTGATAATCTAAAAAATGAAAAAGAAAACTCATGTCTTCTTTTGCGGTTGTCTTTTTCTGAATGTAAAATGAGCTAGTTCTCTCTTTCCTTCATCTCTCTGAACTCCCACGATACTTAGGACACTACTGAAGTCATGAATTTTTACGTAGTGTGTGTGTGTGTGTGTGTGTGTGTGTGTGTGTGTGTGTGTGTTTTACTTTCATTTTTTAATTTAGGCTATAAGTTCTAAGAGGACAGAGGCTAGTGCTCTGTTCTGGGCTCACCTGAGCACCAAGCTAACTGCCCGGCATACTTGAGGCTAATGAAAAAATTTATTTCATCCATCTAAAAGAAAATATTTTAGTTATCCATCCTGTCATGTTCATCCTGTATAATTTAATTAAAAAAAGTAAAACCTGCCATCAAATTCCCTATAAGGTAAATTCTGGGCCAATTATATCTATTGCTAAGGTTGCAAGCAGTGAGAGAGACTTGTGCTGTACACTGCTTTTCCATGGTAACGTGGGAATGGGCAGTTACTAGAAGTTAACATCCTACTCAGGTAAAGACAAAGGACAGAGAAGGTGTCAGCCAGGCAGTAAGTTTGTGCCAAAAACTTAAGATAAAATGCTTAGTATGTTTCTTTTTTTTCTTAACATGGGATTTCTTATTGTTAACAGAGTATTGATGATAGAAATTTTGACCTAGGTAAACTGAAATATTAATTGTTTCATACACCTGAGTGTGCATGAAGAGTATACAGTATTTCAAAACAGACTGAGATTCTACATTTTTAATTTAGTCTGTTTACTCATATAAAGAACTTTCTTTTTTCTATTCCTAACAAATTTTTCTCATATTCTTACCTTCTTCCTAGTAGATGACTGATTTTGGAGGCGGGGAATAAAAATGGTCATGGTCAATGGTTTATTATCAAGCAGTGTTAATTTTCCATCTCAGGAGAATGACCTCATAAGATAATTTCTAAAACCACACTGAAGGATCACAGAGCTCAATGTTAAGTTATTTTTAACATATTCATTAGGAAACACTGGTTTTTTTTAATTAAAAAAACACCTTTCTTGGACACTAAAGATTTGGAAATGCTTAGACAATTGTTTTGAAAAACCAACAATTTCTACCAATACATACCCAGTGAGAGAGAGACAGAGAGAGAGAGAGAGAGAGAGAAAAGAAATAGCATAATAAGATCATTTAAAAGTGCTCAGGAACAACTGATGCAAAACAATTTCAGAGAGCTAATGAGAAAGCTAGAGCTTTCCAGATTCCTAGTTTCTTATCAGTGTTGCTACCTTTTTTCTCTCAGTGGGAGATATGAAATTAGACAGGATGGTGCATGTAACTATAAAGGTCAGAAGAAGTGGTTCTTGGACCTGAACAGGAAGATTTGGTGTCTAGGCACCATGAAGAAACTTCAGGTGCACTGACTGGACAACAGACATATATGTAACTTCCTTTTCCCTTCTCATTACTCTAAATATTCACCAACAAAACAATAAACATCGCATGTTTCAATAAATTTTGTAATAATTGTTTTAAATCAAAATTTTTATATAGGCAAAGGCCTCATACACAATATTTGCGCAGGGTCTCCCACATTCAGTGGCAGCCCTAGCACCAAGTTATCGCTGATCAAGTACCAAGAATCCAAAATGTGTCAAGCTCTCTACATTTGGTACATTTTTTAACACTAATCTTCACAACTTCTCTATTGGGTAATTTTTTAAAAAACTTGTTAACAGTTTAAAAGAAGAAACGATTTAGGCTCAAAGATGCTAAGCAACACAGCCAAGTCTACAAAAGCCATGAGTCAAGGATAGATTTAGTTCTAGTTTGTTCAACTCCAAAGTCCAAGCTCTCTCTTACTAAGTCATAATCATGAGCAATGACAGAGTAGAAGTCTTCAAAGCAGATGTTTGGGAGGCACTGCTGCTATTACCCCAAATATCTTTTAGTATCATCTCATTTGAAATGGCTTAAAAGAGTGTGCAAACCATGAAAATCACAACAATAATAAAATGAATAAAAACCATTATCCTTACACTTAGGGATAATCATCATTGGTCCAAAGCCTCTTCTGTTTTCTCTGCTTCACTTGCCTGGCTCTGTGGAGAAGTCATGGTAGAGGGGTATAGGACACTGAGAGGTTGGATGATGCTGGATCTAGTCTCTGGAGAACATTAAGAAGGAGAATGGCAGATTAATGTTCACTTAGTGCTCTCTGCTGGCAATGAGGGTGGTATATTGATAACACAGATTTAACTGGCTGAAGGCTGTAGTAGAAAATTGCTGGACATTAAATTGCTGTACACCAAGGTCTACATATATGGTACATTTAACTTTTCAAAACACTTTAATATGGATTATATCATGTCATCCTTTTCAAGTTGTGTGGGATTGATTGTAGATGCAACTTGTCAACTCTGGACTTCGAATGTGTTTGTAGTCTGTAAGCATGTGCTCATTCAATGTTAGTGCTGGGAAGGACTCTAAAAATCACCTAGTTCAACCCCTTTAATCTACAAAGGAGGAAACTAATACTCAGGTTAAATAATTCACATAGTGCCCTACGGTGGATTAGTAGAAAAGCCATGACTACAAACAGAGTTTTTATTTGCAGTGATATAAATTGATGTGCTTTTTGGTTCTGAACATATTTTTTTGTCCCTGTCCTTTAATTTTAGACAGAAGCTAAACTGCGGGGGATTGTGGTGGGAAGCACAACAGAACAAGAGATTACGATCAGTAATTGCTGCACACTAGACTTTTAAAATACTCTAACAAACAATAGATTAAGAGAAAGGGCTTTCTAGAGATTTAGATGCTCTTGTGGGCTTGCACCTGACTCACTCAGGACCAGTTCTTCAAGGGGTAGGGGTGCGTGTGCTTATGTAAACAGCTAAGTTTAGAGATTCAAGTGTAGAGGGCACAGTGTCTTGCTTCCCATTTGAAAAGCAATTGCAGCCATGGGACAACCATGCAGCCAATTCTATTCTACTTCTCCAGTAGAATAGAATTGGCTGCATGGATTTTTAGAGTCACAATAGGCCTCAGATGGCTACAGAAGTTTTTAAAGATCCAGAATGACTTAGAATAATTCTAACTTTCTTTTGTCACAAGAAGGTACAGGATTATGTGAGAGAGGGATGGCAGACCTGAAGACATCACTCAACCATGATGTAGAGGCTGGGGAGTGCAAGTACCAATGACTGAACTGATATCTTATATAGCAAAACCAACAGAAGGAAGATACCAGTCATGCAGACCAGCCTCGGTGAGGGAATCTCAGCAGATACCACAGTGGACAGAGCCAATTACCACAGACCAGGTAATTCACCTGCTATGAGCTCTCCAGAATTTAGATGATTGCCAGAGAGAGAAAAAAAATGGGAGAAATTCCAGAACTGACTTTATGCCTGAAGTGACCTAGGATTGACTAAGTTTCTATTTTATGATATCAGAAGAGATGTATAAACTTGAAATATAAGTAAAGATGAATGATATATTAAAGTCACATATTTGTGCCCTCATGAGTTTTATGGTCTTAGGCAATTGTAACAACTAATCTTGACCTCAGACTGATGTCTTACCATCTAAAAAAATTACATAATTTCCATTAAAATGGGATAGTTTTCTGTGTGGAGATGTGTGTGGAGATGAAGCATTATCAACAGACAAATCACTCAATGTGATAAAAGAAACATTAAAATTCATTGATTTTCCAAGAAAGTTTAGCATTTTCTCTTGTCATGATTTTGGATCAGAATTGGAATAAATGATGGATCAGGCTGGCAGTTGTCAGTGTGGCTACCCAAAAGAGATGCTGAAACATTGAAATTGATTAAAACCTGGAATAAAGGCATAGATCAAGTCTGTTATTTCAGGTTGTTACTCATGAGTCTTTAGCTAATCAGAAAAAGGGCAATTTTGTCTCTCTCCTCTTTGTGTCTCTACTTATTTTGAATTGAAATATATTACACTATTAAATGTGTAAGCTCAATTGCCTCCTAAGGAAGATGGGGTCTAGGTGCTGGAAAATCTTTCATTTTCTGAGCATAATCAACACGTCTCTCCTCATCAAAATGGTCTTGGATATGTTTAATTTATATGAAATAGTGGGTTAAGTCATATGGTTTGGAGCAGGAATATGGGATAAGGTTAAACTGCTGTCCATAATAAACCAAGAGAGAGATTGGTCGTGGTTTTAGTGGCGGTGAGTGGAGTTGACTGGGGTAACACAGGATTGAGGCAAGCATTATAGAGCCAGAGGGAGGAAAGGGGAAGGAAAACACTTGATGGATGTGAGACCAAGAAGGGAAACTTGGAAGGGGGCAAATACAGTGGAAATTTTTGAAATGAATGCTATACACTGTGAAATACAATCCCTTTCCATGTGACCTGTGTTAACTTTAATAAACTCACCATTACTTATTAATGTTCCTTTGTGAAGAGAATTTTATTTGGGGAGAGTTTAAAGGAAAAGACCAAGTTACAAACTTAAAGAAAGAAGTGTATAATTTTTTTTATCATTAGAGAATTATTCTCTTAAAAAAGCAAACTGACAGAATCAGAAAGAGACTAATTAACGATTGTGGTCAGAGAATTCTAGCATATGCTTCTCAGAAACAGGTGAAAGAGACAAATTATTATCACCAATATCAAAGTTGAGTAATACAATAATAAGATCAAACTAATAGCTATAAATAAATAGCTATAAATAAAACTTGGCATATAAATAAATAGCTATAAATAAAACTTGGCATATAACAAGCAAGGAATGTGTATGTTAAACAATCACTAAATTCACTTGAAATAGTTCCACGTCCCTAAACCTTTGGATAACTTACTCTATAGTACACCAAAAATCTGGCATTTCCACTTAAGTTAGCATAGGCCACCTGTGGGTTCACATTTTGGACAACTAACCAAGAAAACTGTTAGAACCATTTTCAGCCCTTCAGTTTTGACTACAGAAAATCTGATTAGTAAGCTCTTTCAATAAACTCATGCTGATCCAATTTTATATTGCTTCCACCTTGGCCCTACACTCATAAACTCCATTCCTACACATACTTACCAGCTTTCTGGGAAGTCATTATTCTGTGCATATCAAATGTCCTCACAGGTCATACCTGGTATTTTACCCCCTGGACCCTACTGGATCTCGAGTTTAGTTACAAGTCTAGAAGCAAGAGCAGTGGTGGGAGCAGGTCCTGGGCAGCATCAGTAGTACCTTGCAAGATAGCTACCTCAGGGAAAGCAGGTTCTTCAGACAAGGGGAGACTAACCTGCTGAGGCAGAGGTTAACAGGCTGCTCCTACAAGCAAAAGAGGCTTGGCAGAATTGGGGGGTTTAGAGGGTTGAGCTTCCTTAGAATCTGCCTATATGACCCCTTTCCAATTTTTCAGATTCTACTGCAGCTATATGAGTGCTCTAATTTTAACAATAGAGATTCTATAGAATTGGGAATTCGATTTGCCTTTGCAATTCGACCACCCCCAGATCAGAAATTGGATTTGATTTTCAGAAATACCTTCCCTGTGGCTGTAAGAGATAAGAATTTCCTCCAGGACTGTTATTAAAGCTTTTAGTTCCCTTATGCAGACCTTTAGCTTGAAATTTAAAGCCCTGAGCTCATTACTTGCTTTCCCCCATTTCTGCAGCACAACCACCAACCAACTCCACTATACTCCTTATTTTCACTAAAACATTCTATGGCAGCAATTACTAGGTCACCCAGAGCCTTGGATTCTATAGGCACTTGATTACAGTTATTTATAGGTGATGATTTGACTAACTGTTGTACAACTACATGTCATGGATGACATGTCCTTTTTACCCCTAGAAATGAGGTCATTAATGCTTATGAGTCTAATCAGATCAGAGGATCCAGTCCAGGAAACTCAAAATCATTTCAGAGAGCTAATCCTAAAGATTCTGCTCCTCTGGAGCCTCTCTTGGTATCAAATTCTGTACTAGTAAGCCTTCAATCAGAGAAGAAGAACCATTAGGAGATGTAGATATAAATATAGATGTAGATGCAGATATGTAGAAATAGAGATATGTGGATACAGATATAGATAGATTAAAAGATTTGCTACAAGAATTTGACCTATACAATTATGGGATCTTGTTAGTGTCTGTAAGACTACTGTCTTTGCCTCTGATGCTGGAGCTGAAGTCTGAAGGTCAGGCAGTCAGGAGAGAAAGATGGATATAATGTAGGGAAGAGCAATGACAAGCTATGACCCACAAACAAGAAACACACGTCAGTTCTTGCTATGTCTACCATGATGCCATGGATGTCTTGCAAAAGAAGCTATTGCTATTGGCCTTCATCATAGAATGTGACGTGCTCAGGAATTAGAGAAATTGAAGGTGGATCTTGATTACTGTCCTTTCCAATAAGATAAGCCAGCAGATAAGCCATAATATGTGAGCTGCAAAATGGATGATTTTTTACTTCCACCTTTCTAATCCTGCATGAGAGCGTTTCTTTTGAGTTAGCCAGACTAGAAATATACAGAAAAAGGAAATTATAGGAAATGTATTTCAGTCTAGCCAAACTGACACACTTCAAAGCACCACCAAGTCTTTACTGATTTATTATCTTATTGTTCTGTCAATTCCTGAGAGAGGAGTCTGGAAGTCTTCCACGACAGTTGTGGATAAACTGGTTTCTCCTTTAGGTTCTATTATTTTTGCTTCATGTGCTTTGAAGACTTGTTATTAGGTGCATACATATTTCAGAATGTTATTTTTTTAAGCGAACCCTCCATCATTATATAATGTCCCTCTTTATCCCCCTATTCCTTTTTCTGAAGTCTATTTTGCTTTGTATTATATTTCTACACCAGCTATCTTGTGATTAGTGTTTGCATGGTGCAGCTTTTTCCATTCTTTTACTTTTAACCTATCCATATCTTTATATAATACTTAAAATGGGTTTCATCAGATATTCAGTTTAGCCTTAAGTAGCTGTGGCTCTCAGGAACACTTTTGCAAGGCTTGTTGCAAAATTCTCTTTTTGTTTGTTTTCTATAATTCAATTCTCACTACTTGGAGTGCCACTGTATAAAATTTATGTTTTCAGAAGGCTCAGCTAAAATATAAATATATTTCTTGGGATGAACGGCACATCAATAAATTTATGATGTTATTGCATGAGTAGAAGGAAAATTCCAGAGGAATTAGAGCCCTCTGTAGGTAAACTTTGATATCTAGAGTGGATTTGAGATGGCAGTGGAATATGTGGTATGGCAGAGGGGTTACCTTGTGTGTAAGTGACTACACATGATATAAGATGGATGGAGAAGTGGGGAGGGGAGAAAAGAGAAAAGAAAGGAAGTAAATGTCTAAAAAGCAGCAAGGGCAAGGAAAGGTATTTCACAATGGGTTTTGAGTGAGGGAAGTAATTATCCAAAGAAATGGGGGGAAAAAAAGCTTTACCTTATTTCATGGGTTTTTCTAAGGGCCAGAACTAGATACAACCCTCAGTTAATCTCATTTCATCTGGTCTAATTAGGGTATGGAAACTCAGAGAGGCCATCAGAAAGAGAAAAGAGGTTTACGATGCCATGAGTTAATTCAGTGCTCAGACAGTTCTTCTATAACTTGGAATTTTGACCTGTTAAATTTCCAGATCATCTTCAGATTGCTCACTATCATAAGTGTTATCCCACTGCTTAGACCAACTATGGGCTACACTGCATTTGTCGTTCAGTTTTTTCTTCTGTGGATGGAACCTGCTGTGATTTTGTTGCTGTTATCATATTCCTTTCATAATAATTCTCTTTTCCTTGGGGGCACAAAATGTCTTTTTCTGTCATAGTTTGCTAAATATTCGAAGCCTTGCTTATGTCATAACACTTAAGCTACATTTACTCTTAGGCATAGAGTGGTTCCATAAATGTCAATGTCATATTTGGCTTTGATCATTTTACCCTAGTTAAAGGCCTTCTCACCAAATGGAAAATGATACCCCCTTGCAATAGCAGATGAATACAAAGGCACAATGTCACTTGGATTCCAGCTAGACCAGGAACATATATATGCCTTGACCAGCAATCACTGAACGTGTTAACAACGGAACATGGTGAGTAATAAAATACAATTCTATACCATCCTATCCTTATGTGTTTTCATACATGCCACTATTATGCTGCTGAGGCGGGCTGGGGACAACAGAGAAAGATGGAATAGAGCCGTCTTTCTTTGGCAGAGCCCTTGATTGCTTCAAGGAATTCTTGTTGTATGTTCACTCATTTGATCATCCCACTGTTGTGAGGAAGGCATAAAATGACTCGTGATTTTTTAATGGATGAAGAAGTTCAGGCTAAGTGAGTGACTTGCCCAAGGTCACACACCAGTGGTAACTGACCGAGGGTGAATGCTTAGACTCCTGATCCTTAACCCAGTATCTTTGCGGATTGATTCTGGGTAGAAAGAGAGAAATTTGACCAAACTATCTGGTCACATGAGACGGAGAGCTCGGGAAACTGCCAAAGATCACCCTGTAAATACATCAAAGCCAGAAGTTTACTTTTGCTTTAGTTATTAAATTTTTATAGCACAGATCTATTTTCAGTTGTTTTCTTAAGCCAAGTAAATGTCAAAAGATAATCAACATCCACCCGCTCAACTCCCTGAGCTGCTGCCAAACTCCATGGCATATAGTACAAATAGCTTGTCCTGACTCACTTTTATGGGCCTTGAAGTTCCTTCTATTTACCTCTGCCTGCTAACATTTTACCAGTTCTTTTGGACCTATTTCAAAGATCATTTCTTCCACGAAATCTCAGATCCCCCACAAGCAGGTATGAACCCTTTTTCTTTTGAACTGCTACTGTAGTTTACTTGTGTTCACGTATTGTTTCTCATACTTAAGTCTCTGTGCCGGCGAATTAATTAAACAAGGAGGCCATTAGATGGAGGTGGTTCTATGTCATGGCGGCCCTATGACAGCAAACCAAAATCTCAGCCTGCAAATGCCTCAAGGCTACAAAATCAGCATGCTAAGGACAACAAATCACAGACAGCCAACAAGGCTTTAAACTGTGTTCAATGTAATCATTTCCTTTATTTGCTTCTAGACTTTCTCTGAAAGTCCTTCCTGTGGCTTCCAATGGCAGAGAGGTGCGAATCACTTCTGCTTTGGCACTACTCGATTCAAATAAATTTTTGCTTGTATACTATTTATATAGAGAATGGATAAACAACAAGTTCCTACTGTATAGCACAGGGAACTATATTCAATATCCTGTGATAAACCCCAATGGAAAAGAACGTGAAAAAGAATGCATATATATGTATAAGTGGATCACTTTGCTGTACAGTAGAAATTAGCACATTATAAAGCAACTATACTTCAAAAAATAAATTAAAAAAATAGATTTTTGCTCAAATATACCCTTAAATTTAAAAAGTTCCCTCAGTTTATCTTTAATAGTGCTTTCCCATTAAACACATGAAATGGGGGGTAGTTAATACTAAAAAGAGAAATTGGTAGTTAAACTGAATTAGGAAGGAGATATGACTTCTTGTATAATATTCACATATTTCAAAAGTATGTGTCGAGCACCTATAATGTACCAGGTATCATGTAGATGCTTTGAATATAGCTGTGAAAAATGAAATTCCTGCCTCATGACTAGTTAGTGATAATAAAATTTTCATTACATTGAACTTTATTGCAGCATATCATTTTATTCCTTTTTTCATGAGTGCTTTTTACCATATATGTTATATTCTATGTATGTGTGCTCAGTAAAAAAAAAATTATAAGCCCTGTAAAAACAAGAATTGTATTTTACTCACATTTTATCACATTTAGGACCTGCCTTAGTGACTGTATGTAAATGGACATTCAAATGATTGTTGATTCACATTTGATTATTTCATCTGATAAGGATTATAAACTCTGGTGAATGGATACAGGGCTAAAGCAGGTGATGTAAAGGAGAGAATTGGTCGGAGACGGCAAAGTAATGGAATGCTTGCTCCAACTGTGTGTATAGCCTTTCAGGAATGCTGCCTTCAGAGAGGATATAGGCAGGATCTGTGAAGGTGCGCTTATCTGAGTTGGAATAGTTTGAATCCTAGCTCCCAGGTAACTAGATAGAAGACTAGAAAAGTTCTTATCCTTCTGTGTTTCAGCTACAGTAACTCATCAGTGAGATGTTTTATGATTAAATGCAGTCATTCTTTGGAATAGCTGTAAAGCAATAACAACAATGCCTAGAATGTACCAAGTATCACCTAAAATTGGCAATTTCTAATTTTTCAATAGATGCTATAAAACCAAATATTGATGTGAAATCCTAATGTTTATATGTTGATAACTTTGTCAACATTATAATTATAGCTGTGTATTTTTAAAATATTAACAACACATATACGGCCACCAGTTTTCAATCTTCGTGAACCTTCTACTTTAGTGTCAATGTTATGTAATTAGTCAGTTAACTGAGCACTGGGGCTACTGCAGTGAATAAAATTCTTTGCTCCTATGGTTCATTCATTCTAGTGGTGGTGGCATGTGGGAATGAGGGAGAAATGGGTAGAATGACAGCCAATAAACAAACAAATAATATGTTTGGGAGTGATAGGTTCTATGGAGAAAATTCATTTGGGGAAGGGGAGAGGGACACATGGAGTAGGATGGGGGAAGGTAGGCTACCTTAGATAAATGGTTAGATAAATGGTCCTTTTCTACAGAAAAGGACCTGGAGCAGAGAATTGAAATTCTCTGGGCCAGCCATGAGGTCATCTAAGAGAAGAGCTTTTCTGGTGAAAGAAAGTAAATGAAAGAAAGTAAATGTGGCAGCCCTGGGCTGGGAACATACTTGGTGTTTTCGAGGAATACCTATGAATACAGTGTGACCTGAGTCTAATGAGAAAAAGGGAGATGAGGTCAGAGAGATTGTTGGAGCCAGAGCCTGTGGAACTTTTAGGTCATAGCATGGACTTTAGCTTTTACTCTGAACAAGTGGCTTAGGCAGTTCAGGCTGCTCTGACAGAATATCATAGACTGGATGGCTTATAAACTACAAAGATTTAGTTTTTAGAGTTCTGGAGGCTGGAAATTTGAGATCAGGGTGCCAGCATTGTTGGGTTCTGATGACAGCCCCCTTTTAGGTGGCAGATGCCATTTTCATTGTATTCTCACATGGCAGAGAGGGTAAGAGAGCTCTCTGGGGTCTCTTTTTTAAAAGCGCTAATTCCATTCATGAGGGTTCCTCCCTCATCACCTAATCACCTCCCAGAGGCCTCACCTCCTAATACTGCTACATTGGGGGTTAGGATTTCAACATATGGATTTTTCAGGGGGACACAAACATTGAGCTCATAACAACAGAAAACCATTGAAAGGTTTTAAGCAGAAGAGTGACATGATTGAGTTATGTTTTACAAAGACCTCTCTAGATATTATGTTGAAATGAGACTGCGATCGGGCAAGCAGGAAAGCAGAGAGAACATTTAAGAGGTTATTGTTAAGAATCCAAGAGTTTGTGGTAAAGTTGAATTGGCAATTAGACATCTGACTGGTGAGATTGAGTAGATAGTTGTATACACAAGTTTGGAGTTGAGAGGGTAGCTCAGGCATTGGAGTATGTGGAATTGTAAGTGATGGGATTTAAAATCATGGTGTTGAATGAGATTACCACAGAAATGAGGGGAGATGAGAAGATGTGAGAACAGAGCCCAGGGGCACTCTACATTTAGAGGATGAGAAGCTGAAGAGGATCCAGCAAACGCAAACGAAAAGGAGACGTCAGCATCATGAGAGTAAATAATCTGGAAGCCAAATTTTGGAAATATTTCTAGGAGGATCCGCCAGGCAAATGCTCTTAACAAACTGAGTAGCTGAGGATTGAAACTGGCCTTTGGGTTTGGCAACACCTTGGCAAGGGAAATTTCTAATGTTTAGCAGATTCATGGAAACGAAAGTATGAGCAGAGTGGGTTCAAGAGAGAATAAGAGGAGAGAAGGTTGAAACCATGATTTTGACAATTCTTTCAAATGTAATTCTTTTGAAGTTCTTTCCAAATTTATTGTAGAGAAAAATGAGGCAATAGATGAAAGGAAATATAGGGTGATGAAGTTACTTTTTGTTGTTGTTTTTGACTGGTTTTAAAAGATGGGGGATACTTTAACATTTTTATCTGTTGATAGGTATCATCCAGTAGAAAGAGAGGCTTTGCCAGTGCAAGAAAGAGAGGGGTCAGGGTAAATTGCAAGAGATAAATTTTTGGTGCATGGTTTTATAAGTTTCAGCACATTTATAGAGCTGTGTATTCATCACCAGAATTAATATTCCATCACCCTGAAAAACTCCTTCAGCCTGCCCCTTTTTAGTCATGCATTCAAATCACCCAACACTTGGCTACAGCTGATCTTTGCTCTATGGCTATGCTTTTGTTGCTTGTCAAATACATTTTACTCAGTGTTTCCCACAAGGTTTCTACCACTACAGGGGAATTCCAGAAATCTCTTACTTACTGTCTGGGGGAAGGTGGTAACATTAACCACTTCCTTGTGGACAGGTTCTGAGAGGAACTGTGTTGAAATAAATGAACTTAAGGTGATCTCATGATTCACCCTCCGTGGGCACAAGCATATGTGGCAAGATGAAATGGGAAGGAATAATCAAATATTAATACTCATTCTTATCTCCTTCCCTAGGTTATCCCTTGCCATCTCCTGTCTTCATGTGTATCTCAAACTGCATTGACAGATGTGAAGAAGACTTCCACAGAGATTGAGGAGCCATAGTCTACATTATATCATTTTAAGATGCTGCTCTTATCACAAAACAGGACAGACTCAAAATGGGTATAAGAGATCAAACTGATTATCTTCCTGCCTTGGAATAATACTAAAAATTCAAGCTCTAGGAGGACTAAGCTTGGAGGGTGAGTTGCTGACCCTCTCCAGAGGCCATCTGGCCAAGCAAAAGGTGTAGATTGAGGAGATACACATTAGAGGGAGGTGTGTGGACCTTTAGGAGGGAGCTGACTCCCACCCACTGTACAGGTGACTACAGTGTTACCTGCAGGAGCCAGCATGCCATAGCACAGGTGCTACAGAACAACAAAAGGGGAAGGTATCTCTCCCTCCCTGCCATGGGTATGTGCTCGATTATCTGAATGGACTTGTCCTTAGACTTGCACCCCTTTCCATAATTACAATTAGATTTAAATTAGATAATTTAGATAGTAAAATAAAATTAGAATTAGAGTTAAAATTTGGACTTGACTGAATTAGTAATCCTGATAAATGACTAATTTTAAAGTGAATTTACCCCAACAGTATTTTTCTGGAGGCAGATCAGGAATTACTTTTCTTCTCACTCAAGTTCGTGACTGTAGAAGTTAAACCTTTTACTCATATCTGGGGCCAGACAGATTGACTTTGTAGCCCAGAAACCAGCTTCAGAGCTAGTATGTGGCTGGAGTGCTAACCTCTGACTCACACAAAAATCCTGCTGATGCACAGGACATCGGTACTGCATTATCCCTGATGGCCGAGGCTTTCTCAGGATATCTTCAATCACAAAACATGTTCCTAAGAGCCCATTTAAAATGCAGTACTAATTTCAGCTCAATGTTTTAATCATAAAGTACCTATTGAATCATGATCAGTTTTAAAATATCTTAAGGGTTAAATAGCTCATGAAGTTTGTATTCCTGAGGAAAGTGAAAAGGCGGGGGAAGGTGCCAGGGCAGAGATGACTCATAGCTCTACATCTGCCTTCTTGTTCCAGAGGGAAATGCTATCGAGTAGATCTTACCTTCGAGGGGGTCTGGAGTGAGTGTTCTGCAATTCCCAGTGCAACCCAGGATCCTCATGAGCCTCCCCACCCCAAGCCCTAGCTTTGAAAGCATTTGCTGAGGAGCCTGCACCCTTCAAGTTCTTTTCTCAAACTTAAGATGGAAAACAATCACCCAGAGAGCCTGTTAAACACGAAGATTCTGGTATAGCTGTCCTGGGATTCTGCATTTCTTAACAAGCATGAACCACAGCTTGAGTAAAGACACCGCGGAGGACTTGGTTAATGAGTTCCGTGTGCGCTGCTTGAACCGCTGGGTCTGAAGCCTTCGCAGTATGGGACACCAATAACTGTCACTTCCCTGAGCTGATGCACACTCAGCAGACTTGGCAAGCCTCACACTTTCCACTCGAGGGCTGAATCAGCACAGTTAAGCACTCCTATTCTTTGGAAGTTCTCTACTCGCTTGTCTGGATTTCTGTTTTGACACCAAAGAACAATTGGCCTCAAATTGTGCCAGCAGTAGTTTCACATCCCGGTGCTCACCTGCCATCTGGTGGTGAGAGGTTAATGCCAAGATACAGGGAAATTCAAATCCTTTCTTCTATTTCTCCATGGTTAACAACTCAGAGAGTGTTTGGTCAGCATAAAATGTAAAAGGTGAGCTTCAAAAGGCATAAAGATGGGGAAAGTGCGCGAGCAAATGCTATTGCCAAATTGTGCCTTGTTGTCTTACCTGGAAGGCGCCTTACCTGGAGAGCAGGTGTTTGAGGGATTCATCCCAGTAATGTCTCTGATGCTGATGTGGACCCGAAGGGTTGCAGGGGGTTATGTTCTCCTCAGAGTGGGTTTGATGTCAGCTCCTCTAGAGGAGTTGGGGCATCCTGAGGCTGGCATCTAATTTAGGGATGATCCAAGGCAAGGCTGGAGAAGTTAGATGCTGTACTCTGGAACACTGTGATAGGGAAAAGACATTCTATCAGCGTTACTTGCTAATAAAGAGTCATTAATCCATGAGAATTCTTAATCATGAGATGCAGGGTTTACTTTTTATCTTACAAAGAAGCCTTGGGAATCTAAGTTGACAAAATCATGCAACCTTATGGCATTCAGGTTTACAGGGCCTCTGGGCACAACTGTGTTTGCATTTACTTAAATTGTGCATTTTCTGTATTCACTTTTGGAGACGGGGGCTGGAAAAGAACGTGACTATACATATGGCTGTGGAGTGGAGGAGAGAAGAGTAAACTTCTGTTTTTGACAACAGCTAGAATATACCAAGCTCCCATTAGAGTGAAAAAAGAAAACTATAAAAACTAGAAAAAATAAAAACTAGAGCGGAAAGAACAAACAAACTAGGTTTAAAAGATCTGAGCCTCACTTCACTTTTTATTCTGACAAGTCTCTTGATGGCCCTGAGTCTCAACCTCTACTCTTATAAAATGCAGGTTTTATACTAATCTTACAAAATTATCATTGAGATAAATGAGATTGTGGAAGCAGAAGGGTTTTGAAATTATGAAATATAGAATGTATGATTATAACTGTTGATTTTTTTTACATCTTTATTGGAGTATAATTGCTTTACAATGGTGTGTTAGTTTCTGCTTTTAACAAAGTGAATCAGTTATACATATACATATATTCCTATATCTCTTCACTCTTGCGTCTCCCTCCCTCCCACCCTCCCTATCCCACCACTCCAGGCGGTCACAAAGCACCGAGCTGATCTCCCTGTGCTATGCGGCTGCTTCCCACTAGCTATCGACCTTACGTTTGGTAGTGTATATATGTCCATGCCTCTCTCTCGCTTTGTCACAGCTTACCCTCCCCGCTCCCCATATCCCCAAGTCCATTCTCTAGTAGGTCTGTGTCTTTATTCCTGTCTTACCCCTAGGTTCTTCATGACATTTTTTTCTTCTTAAATTACGTATATATGTGTTAGCATACAGTATTTGTCTTTCTCTTTCTGACTTACTTCCGCTCTGTATGACAGACTCTAGGTCCATCCACCTCACTACAAATAACGCAATTTCGTTTCTTTTTATGGCTGAGTGATATTCCATTGTATATATGTGCAACATCTTCTTTATCCATTCATCCGATGATGGACACTTAGGTTGTTTCCATCTCCTGGCTATTGTAAATAGAGCTGCAATGAACATTTTGGTACATGACTCTTCTTGAATTATGGCTTTCTCAGGGTATATGCCCAGTAGTGGGATTGCTGGTTCATATGGTAGTTCTATTTGTAGTTTTTTAAGGAACCTCCATACTGTGCTCCACAGTGGCTGTATCAATTTACATTCCCACCAACAGTGCAAGAGGGTTCCCTTTCCTCCACACCCTCTCCAGCATTTATTGTTTCTAGATTTTTTGATGATGGCCATTCTGACTGGTGTGAGATGATATCTCATTGTAGTTTTGATTTGCATTTCTCTCATGATTAGTGATGTTGAGCATTCTTTCATGTGTTTGTTGGCAGTCTGTATATGTTCTTTGGAGAAATGTCTATTTAGGTCTTCTGCCCATTTTTGGATTGGGTTGTTTGTTTTTTGTTATTGAGCTGCATGAGCTGCTTATAAATTTTGGAGATTAATCCTTTTTCGGTTGCTTCATTTGTAAATATTTTCTCCCATTCTGAGGGTTGTCTTTTGGTCTTGTTTATGGTTTCCTTTGCTGTGCAAAAGGTGTTAAGTTTCATTAGGTCCCATTTGTTTATTTTTGTTTTTATTTCCATTTCTCTAGGAGGTGGGTCAAAAAGGATCTTGCTGTGGTTTATGTCATAGAGTGTTCTGCCTATGTTTTCCTCTAAGAGTTTGATAGTTTCTGGCCTTCCATTTAGGTCTTTAATCCATTTTGAGCTTATTTTTGTGTATGGTGTTAGGGAGAGATCTAATCTCATACTTTTATATGTACCTGTCCAGTTTTCCCAGCACCACTTACTGAAGAGGCTGTCCTTTCTCCACTGTACATTCCTGCCTCCTTTACCAAAGATAAGGTGACCATATGTGTGTGGGTTTATCTCTGGGCTTTCTATCCTGTTCCATTGATCTATCTTTCTGTTTTTGTGCCAGTACCATACTGTCTTGATTACTGTAGCTTTGTAGTATAGTCTGAAGTCAGGGAGCCTGATTCCTCCAGCTCCGTTTTTTGTTGATCACTTCGTTATTAAGTAGTGTATTGTTTAGCCTCCATGTGTTTGTATTTTTTACAGATCTTTTCTTGTAATTGATATCTAGTCTCATAGAGTTGTGGTCAGAAAAGATACTTGAAACAATTTCAATTTTCTTAAATTTACCAAGGCTTGACTTGTGACCCAAGATATGATCTATCCCGGAGAATGTTCCATGAGCACTTGAGAAAAATGTGTATTCTGTTGTTTTTGGATGGAATGTCCTATAAATATCAATTAAGTACATCTTGTTTAATGTATCATTTAAAGCTCGTGTTTCCTTATTTATTTTCATTTTGGATGATCTGTCCATTGGTGAGAGTGGGGTGTTAAAGTCCCCTACTATGAATGTGTTACTGTCAATTTCCCCTTTCATGGCTGTTAGTATTTGCCTTATATATTGAGGTGCTCCTATGTTGGGTGCATAAATATTTACAGTTGTTATGTCTTCTTCTTGGATCTATCCCTTGATCCTTATGTAGTGTCCTTCTTTGTCTCTTGTAATAGTCTTTATTTTAATGTCTATTTTGTCTGATATGAGAATTGCTACTCCAGATTTCTTTTGTTTGCCATTTGCATGGAGTATCTTTTTCCATCCCCTCACTGTCAGTCTGTATGCGTCTCTAGGTCTGAAGTGGGTCTCTTGTAGACAGCAAATATATGCGTCTTGTTTTTGTATCCATTCAGCCAATCTGTGTCTTTTGGTGGGAGCATTTAGTCCATTTACATTTAAGGTAATTATCGATATGTGTGTTCCTATTCCCATTTTCTTAACTGTTTTGGGTTCGTTATTGTAGGTCTTTTCCTTCTCTTGTGTTTCTTAGCTAGAGAAGTGCCTTTAGCATTTGTTGTAAAGCTGGTTTGGTGGTGCTGAACTCTCTCAGCTTTTGCTTGTCTGTAAAGGTTTTAATTTCTCCATCAAATCTGAATGAGATCCTTGCTGGGTAGAGTAATCCTGGTTGCAGGTTTTTCTCCTTCATCACTTTAAATAATTCCTGCCACTCCCTTCTGGCTTGCAGAGTTTCTGCTGAGAGATCAGCTGTTAACCTTATGGGGATTCCCTTGTGTGTTATTTGTTGTTTTTCCCTTGCTGCTTTTAATATGTTTTCTTTGTATTTAATTTTTGACAGTTTGATTAATATGTGTCTTGGCGTATTTCTCCTTGGATTTATCCTGTATGGGACTCTCTGTGCTTACTGGACTTGATTAACTATTTCCTTTCCCATATTAGGGAAGTTTTCAACTATAATCTCTTCAAATATTGTCTCAGTCCCTTTCTTTTTCTCTTCTTCTGGGACCCCTATAATTCGAATGTTGGTGCATTTAATGTTGTCCCAGAGGTCTCTGAGACTGTCCTCAGTTCTTTTCATTCTTTTTTCTTTATTCTTCTCTGCAGTAGTTATTTCCACTCTTTTGTCTTCCAGGTCACTTATCCGTTCTTCTGCCTCAGTTATTTTGCTATTGATCCCATCTAGAGTATTTTTAATTTCATTTATTGTGTTGTTCATCATTGTTTGTTTCATCTTTAGTTCTTCTAGGTCCTTGTTAAATGTTTCTTGCATTTTGTCCATTCTATTTCCAAGATTTTGAATCATCTTTACTATCATTATTCTGAATTCTTTTTCAGGTAGACTGCCTATTTTCTCTTCATTTGTTAGGTCTGGTGGGTTTTTATTTTGCTCCTTCATCTGCTGTGTGTTTTTCTGTCTTCTCATTTTGCTTATCTTACTGTGTTTGGGGTCTCCTTTTTGCAGGCTGCAGGTTCGTAGTTCCCACTGTTTTTGGTGTCTGTCTCCAGTGGCTAAGGTTGGTTCAGTAGGTTGTGTAGGCTTCCTGGTGAAGGGGACTAGTGCCTGTGTTCTGGTGGATGAAGCTGGATCTTGTCTCTCTGGTGGGCAGGTCCACGTCTGGTGGTGTGTTTTGGGGTGTCTGTGGACTTATTATGATTTTAGGCAGCCTCTCTGCTAAAGGGGGCGGGGGTTGTGTTCCTGTCTTGCTAGTTGTTTGGCATAGGGTGTCCAGCACTGTAGCTTGCTGGTCGTTGAGTGAAGCTGGGTGCTGGTGTTGAGATGGAGATCTCTGGGAGATTTCTGCCATTTGATATTATGTGGAGCTCGGAGGTCTCTTGTGGACCAATGTCCTGAAGTTGGCTCCCCCACCTCGGAGGCACAGCACTGATTCCTGGCTACAGCATCAAGAGCCTTTCATCCACATGACTCAGAATAAAAGGGAGAAAAAGTAGAAAGAAAGAATTAGTAGAAGTAGAAAAAAAGAAAGAAAGGAGAGAGGAGGGAGGAAGGAAGGAAGGCAGGAGGGAAGGAAGGAAAGAAAGAAAGAAAGAAGATAAAGTAAAATAAAATAAAGTTATTAAAAAAATTATTAAAAAATTTTTAAAAAAAGGAAGGATAGAACCCTAGGACAAATGGTGGAAGCAAAGCTATACAGACAAAATCTCACACAGAAGCATACACATACACACTCACAAAAGGAGGAAAAGGGGAAAAAATCATAAATCTTGCTCTCAAGGTCCACCTCCTTAATTTGGGATGATTCGTTTTCTATTCATGTATTCCACAGATGCAGGGTACATCAAGTTGATTGTGGAGCTTTAATCCGCTGCTTCTGTGGCTGCTGGGAGAGATTTCCCTTTCTCTTCTTTGTTCTCACAGTTCCCAGGGGTTCAGCTTTGGATTTGGCTCCGCCTCTACGTGTAAGTCCCCGGAGGGCGTCTGTTCTTCGCTCAGACAGGAGGGGGTTAAAGGAGCAGCTGCTTCGGGGCCTCTGGCTCACTCAGGCCGGGGGGGGGGGAGGGAGGGGCATGGAGTGCGGGGCGAGCCTGCGGCGGCAGAGGCCGACGGGACGTTGCACCAGCCTGAGGCGCACCGTGCGTTCTCCTGGGGAAGTTGTCCCTGGATGCCGGGACCCTCATAGTGGCAGGCTGCACAGGCTCCCCGGAGGGGGTGTGGATAGTGACCTGTGCATGCACACAGGCTTCTTGGTGGCGGCAGCAGCAGCCTTAGCGTCTCATGCCTGTCTCTGGGGTCCGGCTCGTGACCGTCTCTGGAGCTCCTTTAAGCAGCACTCTTAATCCCCTCTCCTCACGCACCAGGAAACAAAGAGGGAAGAAAAAGTCTCTTGCCTCTTCGGCAGGTCCAGACTTTTCCCCGGACTCCCTCCCAGCTAGCCGTGGTGCACTAACCCCCTGCAGGCTGTGTTCACGCCGCCAACCCCAGTCCTCTCCCGGCGCTCCGACCGAAGCCCGAGCCTCAACACTCAGCCCTGCCCGCCCCAGCGGGTGAGCAGACAAGCGTCTCGGGCTGGTGAGTGCCGGTCGGCCGTGATACTCTGTGCGGGAATCTCCCCGCTTTGCCCTCCGCACCCCTGTTACTGTGCTGTGCTGTCCTCCGCGGCCCTGAAGCTTTCCCCCTCCGCCACCCACAGTCTCCGCCCGTGAAGGGGCTTCCTAGTGTGTGGAAACCTTTCCTCCTTCACAGCTCCCTCCCACTGGTGCAGGTCCCGTCCCTATCCTTTTGTCTCTGTTTATTCTTTTTTCTTTTGCCCTACCCAGGTACGTGGGGGATTTCTTGCCTTTTGGGAGGTCTGAGGTCTTCTGCCAGAGTTCAGTAGGTGTTCTGTAGGAGTTGTTCCACGTGTAGATGTATTTCTGGTGTATCTGTGGGGAGGAAGGTGATCTCCACGTCTTACTCTTGCGCCATCTTCCCGGAAGCCTATATCTGTTGATTTATATAAGCGCAAATGAAGGCTAGGAGGAAAGGTTCAGGGTAGGAGCAGAGACTGCTATCCATGGACATCCACTGAGAATCTTTCTGAATAACTAAAAAATATGGCTCTAAAAGTTCTACATCTTTGTGTTGATGACAATAAGTAAAATTAAAAAAGTTTTTACTATGTTCAGAATTCATGAAAAACATTTGTGACTATTTTATTAAAAAATGGCAAAACAATGGCAGCAAGAACAGTAAAATTATTCTTTTAACTCTAAAGTGTTGATTCTAAATGTTTTGGCCTTTTTTTCTTAACATCTTTATTGAAGTATAATTGCTTTACAATGGTGTGTTAGTTTCTGCTTTATAACAAAGTGAATCAGCTATACCTATACATATATCCCCATATCTCCTCCCTCTTGCATCTCCCTCCCACCCTCCCTATCCTACCCCTCTAGGTGGTCACAAAGCACCGAGTTGATCTCCCTTTGCTTTGCGGCTGCTTCCCACTAGCTATCTATTTTACATTTGGTAGTGAATATATGTCCATAACACTCTCTAACTTTGTCCCAGCTTACCCTTCCCCCTCTCCATGTCCTCACGTCCATTCTCTACATCTGCATCTTTATTCCTGTCCTGCCCCTAGGTTCTTCAGAACAATTTTTTTCCCCCTTTGGATTCCATACATATGTGTTAGCATACAGTATTTGTTTTTCTCTTTCTGACTTACTTCACTCTGTATGACAGTCTCTAGGTCCATCCACCTCACTACAATAACTCAATTTTGTTTCTTTTTATGGCTGAGTAATATTCCATTGTATATATGTGCCACATCTTCTTTATCCATTTATCTGTCAATGGACACTTAGGTTGCTCCCATGTTCTGCCTATTGTAAATAGAGCTGCAATGAACACTGTGGTACATGACTCTTTTTGAATTATAGCTTTCTCAGGGTATATGCCCAGTAGTGGGATTGATGGGTCGTATAGTAGTTCTAGTTTTAGTTTTTTAAGGAACCTCCATACTGTTCTCCATAGTGGCTGTATCAATTTACATTCCCACCAAGAGTGCAAGCGGGTTCCCTTTTCTCCACCGCCTCTCCAGAATTTGTTTGTAGATTTTTTGATGATGGCCATTCTGACTGGTGTGACATGATATCTCATTGTAGTTTTGATTTGCATTTCTCTAATGATTACTGTGATGTTGAGCATGCTTTCCTGTGTTTGTTGGCAATCTGTACATGTTCTTTGGAGAAATGTCTATTTAGGTCTTCTGCCCATTTTTGGATTGGGTTGTTCGTTTTTTTGAAATTGAGCTGCATGAGCTGCTTGAATATTTTGGAGATCAATCCTTCGTCAGTTGCTTCGTTTGCTGTGAATACTTTCTCCCATTTTGAGGGTTGTCTTTTCGTCTTGTTTATGGTTTCCTTTGCTGTGCAAAAGCTTTGAAGTTTCATTAAGTCCCATTTGTTTATTTTTGTTTTTATTTCCATTTTTCTATGAGGTGGGTCAAAAAGGATTTGCTGTGAATTATGTCATGGAGTGTTCTGCCTATGTTTTCCTCTAAGAGATTTATAGTGTCTGGCTTTACAGTTAGGTCTTGAATCCATTTTGAGCTTATTTTTGTGTATGGTGTTAGGGAGTGTTCTGATTTCATTTTCTACATGTGGCTGTCCAGTTTTCCCAGCACCACTTATTGAAAAGGCTGTCTTTTCTCCACTGTATATTCTTGCCTCCTTTATTAAAGATAAGGTGACCATATGTGTGTGGGTTTATCTCTGGGCTTTCGATCCTGTTCCATTGATCTATATTGCTCTTTTTGTGCCAGTAACTTACTGTCTTCATTACTGTAGCTTTGTAGTACAGTCTGATCTGGGAGCCTGATTCTTCCAGCTCCATTTTTCTTTCTGAAGATTGCCTTGGCTATTCGGGGTCTTTTGTGTTTCCATACAAATTGTGAAATTTTTTGTTCTAGTTCTGTGAAAAATGCCAGTGGTAGTTTGATAGGGATTGCATTGAATCTGTAGATTGCTTTGGGTAGTACAGTCATTTTCACAGTGTTGTTTCTTTCAATCCAAGAACATGTTATATAGCTCTCCATCTGTTTGTATCATCATTAATTTCTTTCAATGTGTCTTATAATTTTCTGCATACAGGTCTTTTGTCTCCTTAGTTAGGTTTATTCCTAGGTATTTGATTCTTTTTGTTGCAATGGTAATGGGAGTGTTTCCTTAATTTCTCTTTCAGATTTTTCATCATTAGTGTATAGGAATGCAAGAGATTTCTGTGCATTAATTTTGTATCCCACTACTTTACCAAATTCATTGATTAGCTCTAGTAGTTTTCTGGTAGCATTTTTAGGATTCTCTATGTATAGTATCATGTCATCTGCAAACAGTGACAGTTTTACTTCTCATTTTCCGATTTGGATTCCTTTTATTTCTTTTTCTTCTCTGATTGCTGTGGCTAAAACTTCCAAAACTATGTTGAATAATAGTGGTGAGATTGGGCAACCTTACCTTTTTCCTGATCTTAGAGGAAATTCTTTCAGTTTTTCACCATTGAGAACAATGTTGGCTGTGGGTTTGTCATATATGGCCTTTATTATGTTGAGGTAAGTTCCGTCTATGCCTACTTTCTGGAGGGTTTTTATCATAAATGGGTGTTGAATTTTGTCAAAGGCTTTTTCTGCATCTTTTGAGATGATCATATGGTTTTTCTCCTTCAACTTTTTACTGTGGTGTATCACATTGATTTTCATATATTGAAGAATCCTTGCATTCTGGAATAAACCCCACTTAATCATGGTGTATGATCCTTTTAATGTGCTGTTGGATTCTGTTTGCTAGTATTTTGTTGAGGATTTTTGCATCTATGTTCATCAGTGATATTGGCCTGTCATTTTCTATCTTTGTGACATCTTTGTCTGCTTTTGGTATTAGGGTGATGGTGGTGTCATAGAATAAGTTTGGGAGTGTTCCTCCCTCTGCTATATTTCAGAAGAGTTTGAGAAGAATAGGTGCTAGCTCTTCTCTAAATGTTTTATAGAATTTGCCTGTGAAGCCATCTGGTCCTGGGCTTTTGTTTGTTGGAAGATTTTAAATCACAGTCTCAATTTCAGTGCTTGTGATTGGTCTGTTTATATTTTCTATTTCTTCCTGGTTCAGTCTGTGAAGGTTGTGCTTTTCTAAGAATTTGTCCATTTCTTCATGGTTGTCCATTTTATTGGCATATAGTTGCTTGCAGTACTCCCTCATGATCCTTTGTATTTCTGCAGTGTCAGTTGTTACCTCTCCTTTTTCATTTCTACTTCTATTGATTTGAGTCTTCTCCCTTTTTTTCTTGATGAGTCTGGCTAATGGTTTATCAATTTTGTGTGTCTTCTCAAAGAACCATCTTTTAGTTTTATTGATCTTTGTTATTGTTTCCTTTGTTTCCATTTCATTTATTTATTTCTGATCTGAGCTTTATGATTTCTTTCCTTCTAGTAACCTTGGATTTTGTTTGTTCTTGTTTCTCTAGTTCCTTTAGGTGTAAGGTTAGATTGTTTATTTGAGATTTTTCTTGTTTCTTGAGGTATTGCTGTAAACATCCCTCTTAGAACTGCTTTTACTGCATCCCACAGGTTTTGGGTCACTGTGTTTTCATTGTCATTTGTTTCTAGGTATTTTTTGATTTCTTCTTTGATTTCTTCAGTGATCTGTTGGTTATTAAGTAGTATATTATTTAGCCTCCATGTGTTTGTATTTTTTTACAGATTTTTTCCTGTAATTGATATGTAGTCTCATAGCGTTGTGGTTGGAAAAGATACTTGATATGATTTCAATTTTCTTGAATTTACCAAGACTTGATTTGTGACCCAAGATATGATCTGTCCTGAAGAATGTTTCATGAGCACTTGAGAAGAAAGTGTATTCTGTTGTTTTTGGATGGAATGTCCTATAAATATCAATTAAGTCCATCTTGTTTAATGTATCATTTAAAGCTCGTGTTTCCTTATTTATTTTCATTTTGGATAATCTGTCCATTGGTAAAAGTGGGGTGTTAAAGTTCCCTGCTATTATTGTGTTACTGTTGATTTCCGCTTTTATGGCTGTTAGCATTTGCCTTATGTATTGAGGTGCTCCTATGTTGGGAGCATAAATATTTACAATTTTCATATCTTCTCCTTGAATTGATCTCTTGATCATTATGTAGTGTCCTCCTTTGTCTGTTGCAATAGTCTTTATTTTAAAGTCTATTTTGTCAGAGTATTGCTACTCCAGCTTTCTTTTGATTTCCCGTTGCATGGAATAACTTTTTCCATCCCCTCACTTTCTCTCTGTATGTGTCCCTCAGTCTGAAGTGGGTCTCTTGTAGACAGCATATATATGGGCTTTGTTTTTGTATCCATTCAGCCAGGCTATGTCTTCTGGTGGAGCATTTAATGCATTTACATTTAAAGTAATTATCGATATGTATGTTCCTATTACCATTTTCTTAATTATTTTGCGTTTGTTATTGTAGGTCTATTCCTTCCCTTGTGTTTCCTGCCTAGAGAAGTTCCTTTAGCATTTGTGTAAAACTGGTTTGGTGGTGTTGAGTTCTCTTAGCTTTCGCTTGTCTGTAAAGGTTTTAATTTCTCCGTCGAATCTGAATGAGATCCTTGCAGGGTAGAGTAATCTTGGTTGTAGGTTTTTCCCTTTCATCACTTTAAATATGTCCTGCCACTCCCTCTTGGCTTGCAGAGTTTCTGCTGAAAGAGCAGCTGTTAACCTTATGGGGATTCCCTTGTGTGTTATTTGTTGTTTTTCCTTTGCTGCTTTTAATATTTTTTCTTTGTATGTAATTTTTGATTGTTTGATTAATATGTGTCTTGGCATGTTTCTCCTTGGATTTATCCTCTATGGGACTCTCTGCACTTCCTCGACTTGATTGACTATTTCCTTTCCCATATTAGGGAAGTTTTCAACTATAATCTCTTCAAATATTTTCTCAGTCCCTTTCTTTCTCTCTTCTTCTTCTGGGACCCCTATAATTTGAATGTTGGTATGTTTAATGTTGTCCCAGGAGTCTCTGAGCTTGTCCTCAATTCTTTTCATTCTTTTTTCTTTATTCTGCTCTGTGGTAGTTATTTCCACTATTTTATATTCCAGGTCACATTCATTTTTCTTCCTCAGTTATTCTGCTATTGATTCCTTCTAGAGAGTTTTTAATTTCATTTATTGTGTTGTTCATTATTGTGTGTTTGCTCTTTAGTTCTTCTAGGTCCTTGTTAAACGTCTCTTATACTTTCTCCATTCTCTTTCCAAGATTTTGGATCATCTGTACTATCATTATTCTGAATTCTTTTTCAGGTAGACTGCCTATTTCCTCTTCATATATTTGGTCTGGTGGGTTTTTACCTTGCTCCTTCTGCTGTGTGTTTGTCTTCTCATTTTGCTTAACTTACTGTGTTTGGGGTCTCTGTCTGTCTCTGTCTTCTGCTGTGTGTTTCTCTGTCTTCTCATTTTGCTTAACTTACTGTGTTTGGGGTCTCCTTTTCGCAGGCTGCATGTTCGTAGTTCCCGTTGTTTTTGGTGTCTGCCCCCAGTGGCTAAGTTTGGTTCAGTGCGTTGTGTAGGCTTCCTGGTGGAGGGGACTGGTGCCTGTGTTCTGATGGATGAGGCTGGATTCTCTCTTTCTTGTGGGCAGGACTGCATCCGGTGGTGTGTTTTGAGGTTTCTGTGACCTTATTATGATTTTAGGCAGCCTCTCTCCTAATGGGTGGGGTTGTGTTCCTGTCTTGCTAGCTGTTTGGCATAGGGTGTCAAGCATTGTAGCTTGCTGGTCATTGAGTTGATCTGGGTCTTAGTGTTGAGACTGAGATCCCTGGGAGAGCTTTCGCTGTTTGATGTTACATGGAGCTGGGAGGTCTCTGGTGGACCAATGTCCTGAACTTGGCTCTGCCACCTGAGGTACAGCCCTAACACCGGGCCGGAGCACCACGACCCTGTCAGCCACATGGCTCAGAAGAAAAGGGAGACAAAAAGAGAGAAAGAAAGAAAAAAATAAAATAATACAATAAAGTTATTAAAATAAAAAAATATTAAAAATTTTTTAAAAATTAAAAGTAATAAAAAAAGAAAAAAATAGGAAGAAAGAACAGAGCAACCAAACCAAAAAACAAATCCACCAATGATAACAAGTGTTAAAAACTATAGTAAAAAAAAAAGAAAAGAAAAGAAAAGAAATCGGTCAGACAGATCCCTAGGACAAATGGTAAAATGAAAGCTATACAGACAAAATCACACAAAGAAGCATACACATACAGACTCACAAAAAGAGAAAAAGGAAAAAAAATATATAAAAAGGAAGCGAGCAACCAAATCAATAAACAAATCTGCCAATGATAATAAACTCTAAATATTAAACTATGATGAACATAAAACCAGGAACAAATTAGATGCAGAAAGCAAACCCCAAGTCTACAGTTGCTCCCAAAGTCCACAGCCTCAATTTTGGGATGATTCATTGTCTATTCAGTTATTCCACAGATGCAGGGTACATCAGGTTGATTGTAGAGATTTAATCCTCTGCTCCTGAGGCTGCTGGGAGAGATTTCCCTTTCTCTTCTTTGTTTGCACAGCTCCCAGGGTTCAGCTTTGGATTTGGACACGCCTCTGCGTGTAGGTCGCCTGAGGGCGTCTGTTCTTCGCTCAGACAGGACGGGGTTAAAGGAACAGCTAATGTGGGGGCTCTGGCTCACTCAGGCCGGAGGAGAGGGAGGGGTACAGAATGCGGGGCGAGCCTGTGGCGGCAGAGGCCAGCGTGATGTTGCAACAATCTGAGGTGCCGTGTGTTCTCCCCGGGAAGTTGTCCCTGGATCTCGGGACCTTGGCAGTGGCGGGCTGCACAGGCTCCTGTGAGGGGAGGTGTGGATAGTGACCTGTGCTTGCACACAGGCTTCTTGGCGGCTGTAGCAGCCTTAGCATCTCCTACCTGTCTCCCGTGTCAGCGCTGATACCCGCAGCTCACGCCTGTCTCTGGAGCTTGTTTAGGCGGTGCTCTGAATCCCCTCTCCTCATGCACCCCGAAATAATGGTCTCTTGCCTCTTAGGCAGGTCCAGACTTTTTCTCGGACTCCCTCCCGGCTAGCTGTGGCACACTAGCCCTCTTCAGGCTGTGTTCACGCCTCTCCCTGGGATCCGACCTCTGAAGCCCAAGCCTCAGCTCCCAGCCCCCGCCCACCCCGGTGGGTGAGCAGACAAGCCTCTCGGGCTGGTGAGTGCTGGTCGGCACTGATCCTCTGTGCGGGAATCTCTCCATTTTGCCCTCTGCACCCCTGTTGCTGCGCTCTCCTCTGTGGCTCTGAAGCTTACCCTCCACCTACTCTACCCCGTCTCCGCCAGTGAAGGGGCTTCCTAGTGTGTGGAAACCTTTCCTCCTTCACAGCTCCCTCCCACTGGTGCAGGTCCCGTCTCTATCCTTTTGTCTGTTTATTCTTTTTTCTTTTGCCCTACCCAGGTACATGGGGACTTTCTTGCCTTTTGGGAAGTGTGAGTTCTTCTGCCAGCGTTCAGTAGGTGTTCTGTAGGGGTTGTTCCCCATGTAGACGTATTTCTGATGTATTTGTGGGGAGGAAGGTGATCTCCACATCTCACTTCTCTGCCATCTTGAAGGTCTCCTCCTGGCCTTTAAAATAATATAATTTTAGAAAGAAGCTTTTAGTTAACTGCTATTTCATTTATACTGACTGATAAAGTTTTGAATGTAGCCTAGCCATTGTTTTATTATTCAGGTAATTATCTACACAGTGTTTCACCAACCTTGAAGCTAATTCAAATGGGAGAGATTTTAACACATTTCTTAATTGGGAAAAACTAACAGGCTTAATGGGCATAAGAAGAATTCTTACTTTCTTCTTTTTGTCAGGCACTTGAAAACAGCAGTACAGAATAAGTAAAACTGTGAGTCTTGAATCTCATTTCTTCTGGCCAAAGAAACCTAGTCAGGAAACACTTCATACTAAAAAAACTAGTTTCCTTCTTTAAAAGATGATATTTTGAATTTCAAAATCTTCTTTTGAGATACAGTCTTTTGTATTTAGTTTTGATTTACATAGGACACATATAGAATACACACACACAATTCTCTATGTACTCATCTCTATATGCTTTGCATCTTTTCAGTAGGTTTAAGGCATTTACAAAATAGAGCACTGTGATATACCATATATTTGAGGCAGTGAGAAAGATGAGGCAACGGATGGACGATGAAATGGAGCCATGAATGAGGACAGGACAGGAAAAACACACGAGGAAGTCCTCATACTTTTTAAGAAGAGAGGGCCCCAATTTGGTCCTGAATTTTTCCAGCAGTCTGCACAGAGCGAAATTTGATCAGGTACATGAGTCACTGGGTCCATAAAATAAGAGCAGAACAACTGCTCTGGCAGAAAGCTGTGTTCAGTCTCTGAAGTTGCTCACTTTGGTTGAATATTCTCATCTCAAGTTGGGCAAGAGCCTGGACTAAGTGATTATTTGGAAGGAACCAAAAAAGTTATCTTTCCTCTAAAAAGCACAGTCCATCAGACTCTGTGACTGTGTAAGTAGAAATCCAGAGGGGTTGAGATTTAACAGCCCTATCTAGTTACAGTTTTAAAAATTATTTCTCATAGATGATAAAATTACCTTTTCAATTATATGAGAGGAGAATTTAAAAACTGGTAGTAAACAATAGGTATAGGAAAAAGAGGAATTAAAAAATAAAGACACTCTCAATATGGAAAGCTAAAAATTCAGAAATTCAGGCCATACTATATCTGAAATGAGCCATAAATTATTTAATATTCCTAACATCTTAAGCAATTTGAGGAGGTTGGGAACGGGGTGATCTCTGAGATCACCCTTCTGCCTTCAAATGTCAGGATGACTCCAGGTCAGTCATATCTCTTTTCTTGCAAGATGAGATGGTATCAAAATTGGTGGTTGCAAGAGGGAAGACAGGAGCTTTTGGCCATCTGATCACACTGATTCTAACCACAGAGGCAGAATTAGGCCTCCACCTGTAAAGTGTCCCTTTGGTAAAAGGCTTTTTCATGGGTTAAGGGCTGGCACAGTAAACAAAACCACCAGATGGCAGGAGTGCTCTCCGGATAAATAGAGCAGCCACACACCCTTCTGTCTTCCAACCACAAACTCTCCACTAGGTGACAGCAACATGAATATAATTGGAATAGCCATTAATGGGTTATATATATTAAAAATAAATTAATTCTTTTAAATCTGAGAGCAGCACTTTAAAAAGTATCCACAGCTGGAATTTTTTTTTCTCTAGAAAATTACAATTCTAGTTGCTTTTAGACCTCCCACACACTAACCTAATACACAAAAGCAAAACAAAACAAAAATCCTCCCAGATTTTTCGGGGGTGCAGTGCACATTCTAAAGAACCTGGGAAAGATTACTATTTGAAACCATTATTATTTAAGAATTTATAGCTCCCAGTCTTAATTTTAAAAAATTTAAAAGAAGTGATTAAAATGGTCACTTCTTTGAAGATAATTATAGTTATTATTTAATGACCACCTACTATGTGCCAGGGGTTGTATTTAAATGCTTTTAAAGCATTAGTTCATTGAATTTGAATTGGAGCTTTTTCAGAAAGCCCGTATTTGAACTTAAGCCTATTTAGGGCCATCATCCCTGTATTTTCCATGATCTTATTATGCCTTTTCTGCTTGAGCCATTTTCAAAACCCATACTGAAGGAGAAATTGGAACTGCCCTCATGTTATGATTTTTAGTGCACACATGGATGTACTCTCTCTACTTATGACTTCCCCTCTCATGTAGATGCACAACATTTACCTGATGAGCGACAATAACATATTTTGATTCTTCAGTTATACTGAAGGCTGAAAATGAAGACTGGTTTGGGAGCAGTAGCAAAGTAGTAAACTCATCCAAGCTGAAAGACAAATGACTGGATAGTATGGTAGATGAGGGTACAGGAGGGCCAGAGGGAGCAGAGGAATGCTTGACTGGGCAGAAAAAAAGGGTAATGAGATGAAGTGGGCAGCTGCATACTTCTATGCTTACCTCTGCTTCGTGCTTTTAGAGAGCCTTACCTGTACGTGGCCTTGGACAGCCCGATGTAACCTGGTGTAGCACAAATGATTTCCGTGTGGAGCAGAGATCTGAACACGTTTGAATCCCTTAGAGGCAAACACTGGACACTCAAGCTTTGAAAACAGAGTAACAGCAAGTTGTTGTCTACGAGGCATAAGCAGTGAGGGGGTGCCTGCCCTCAGGAAGCCCCCAGGACCTTCACTGCTTCTTAATTCAGTTCTAACTGTGACTAGAACCTTTCATAAAGAAGAGGAGGAATAAGAAATATGCTTAAGAGAATTTTTGTGCACAACGATTTTACTGTACAGTCACGCTGTATTTTAATGTACTTTATTTCAAGTATTTTTAAGAGAAATAACAACAAAATGATATGGCAACCCCAAAAGGGCAAAACCTGACTAATGGGAAGAGGAGAATGTCCTTTTTTTTCTGCCTGAGATAGTCTGGGGGCAGCAAGGAGTCTTGAATGAGGAGAAAGGAGTGGGGACGAGGGACTTAGGGAAGGGTGTCCAAGGAGAAAGGGAAGGGTGGTGACTTTTCTCCTTCTGTGCCCAGAACCACGTTCCCAGGTATCTGCGTGCAAAGTAAGGTGACTTCAGGTGCTGATAAACCATGTTAGTGGTAAAGACTGCAGTTAACTAGGCAACTACTTACTAGGAGCCAGGCATTACTCTTATCTATGCCTCTTATTTAGTCTTTAGGCAAGCCCTACTGGGGAGGTGATATTATCCTTTTTCAGAGAGAATGACTTGCTCAGGGTCCAAGAGTTCTAGCAAAAGGCACAGTTAGTATTCAAGTTCTGTTCTCTTAGCATTCCCTCTGATTTTTTAGGGCCAGGGCTGTTGATATACCCTGACCACCACCAGGGGTCACACTAGCCAATTTGGATCAATCAGTAAGCACAACTGGATCTAAATGTGATTAATTATATAACTATGGCCTGTCCAAGTTTAGGTCTATGAAAATTGCAACATGAAACTGAGGCATAAAGGATTACCGGGAAAATAAAAATGTTTGAATATCCCTACCCCTTTTTTTTCTGGCTTAAACAGGAATAAAGGAAGATAAAACAGCATGAATCCAACCCAACAGGCAGCATGACTAGAAGCTTGTATCCTGTATACCTGGCAGTTGGCCAAAAAATGATCTGCCTAACTTTCCTAGTGATGACAGGAGGGTGATAACAGTGTTTAAAAACCTGCTGTATAGCACAGGGAGCTCAGCTCGGTGCTCTGTGATTACCTAGATGGGTGGGATTGGGGTGGGGAGGGAGGTCTAAGAGGGAGGGGACATAGGTATCCATACAGCTGATTCACTTCATTGTACAGCAGAAACTAACACAACATTGTAAAGCAATTATACTCCAATAAAAATGATAATCAAAAAAGAAATAAAAATAGAAATAAAAAGGTGAATATAGTGTAGGCATTAGGACAAAGCTGCTGACAGTTGTTGGTGCTGTTTTGTTCGCTATCAAAGTGTTTAAGTTTGGTTGTCTGTATTAACTTTTTATTGGTTACGATCCCCAGAATTCTTGCTTCTCAAAGGACAAAGCTCAGGCTGGGATTCTTACAAAGGTTTCATAGGACAAAGTAGAGAAAGTTAGCATATCTCAAACAACGTTTGCATTCTACGAGACAATTACATTTGACTGAACCATCGACAATACATTCACACTCCGTAAACAAGTTTTTCTGCAAATGTTTATTTAGAAAGATTTTAAAGAAATGTCACTGTGTCTGTGGCAGTTTCTTTAGGTGAAAAAAGTGCTAACAGTTACTATGGAAACCAAGACGCAGGCAATGAGGAGCAAAATCAGACCTATACGACAATATTTTGAATGCTTCTCTTGTTCTTCTTCCTTTTTCAGTAAGGTATCAAAACCGGGTGTGTACATGTCTCCCAACCAAAACCGTAGGTCATTAGGACTTTCCTAAAAGAAAATTACACGAAGAATAGGATCAGTCAGTGTTACAGACTCAATGAGATTGCAGAACAAGACCGTATAGGTACTTTACGTCCATATTCACACTGTCCTAAGTATCACTGCTCAAACAAGAGAGGCTAGGCTTCCTTGAATAGTAGGAACATGTAGCTACAGCCTCCTGGCTGACCAGGAATCCTCAGCTTCCACCTGTAGGTCTGCATGAGAATTCATTAGGAAGTCTGCACGGCTTACTGAATAAATTGCTCACATTGCAGGGTCAGAAACACAAGAGGGTTTCTGTCATCTTTTCGCTAATTTCGTGTCTCTTACAACTCATAAATACTGTGTGTCAACCAGGTTAGTGAGTTGAAATAAAATTAAAATTCCTTGCCTTAGCGGAGCCTTGGGGGTTTGATTTTGTTGGCATAATAGGGATAAAGATGTTTGCTGAGTTTTTCAGTAAATCCAGAAGCTGACTTCCATGGAAGGAGGAGTAAGACCAAGAGTAAAGATTCTTTTCCATGCTTCTCAATCTTCTGGTCTTCCTTGTAGCGGAATACAGCATGTTGGCATGCAGAAACTCTGGCACTGTTTGACCTTCTGGAGAAAGGACCCAGTATATCCTTTCCCACATCACCTCCTAGGCCCCATGTCTCTGATTCTTTCTCTGGCCTTGTCTCCCTTTCAGCCCTGAGAAATTGTCTTCTACTCAATTTCATCTCCTATGTCCAATGAATCATCTGCAAAATCTACTGTCTATACATGTAAAACATATATATACACACACATATATATTTTTTCCCTCCTATTTTCTCCTGCTGTTTTTCAGTGCTAATGATTCAGTGTCTATAACTGGCATCTGGTAGACATACAACAAATTTATGGTGAATGCTGAATCTCTATTTTCATAAACCCACTTCAGGCCTTATTATTTCTCATTTGGAGTATTACAGTGGCTTGTAGCTGGGCTGCCCACCCTCTCTCTGCCTCTCTAGGCTCAGTGGACTTAAAGTCAGCCAGTTTCCATGGCTGGACACAAGGGTAATGAACTAGCTTCAGACTGCTAAGAGAGGAAGGGGAGCTGGGTGGATTCTGGTGATGGCAACATAACTCTTCCATCACATTGCTACTAGGCTCAACTTCCCAGTCTTAGAAAAGCGAAAACATTAAAATAAAATTTGGATGATGTGTGCAAAAGGATAGCTGATTTAAAAATCCTTGCCTACTTCACTCTTATCCTTCATTTGTGTCTGTGTCCTAATCAGAGGCCTGCACTTTGCCTGCAAGTTTAATGCCTCATTCTTCAGTAAGAACTTCCATAATGGAGACTATCCTTTCTTACATTCTGCCTATAGCTTGCCTTTGTAACTAAATGTGGGCTTCTTTTCTCCTTTCTTATTCATAAAGTTAGTAATTTAGAAAAATGGGAGTGGCCAAAAGCACATGGAACTTTCATGGCCTGTAAAGTAGTTGAAAAGGTTTCAGAAATTAGGTTGGGGGCTCTGTCTGCTAATTAGGAGATATGGGTAGGGACGGTGATGAAAGAAGTTGAAATGATGAGGTCAAGAAGAGATCCTAATAAAAACAAAAGCCATGACTTCCAGAAGCATCTCTCAAAATAGCATCATGAGGTCTGCATACAAGCCTCTGACCTGACGGGCCTCTGCTCTGAGGTGAGTGTACAGGTAGAGGATGGGTGGGGAGGGGGCCGGCCCTGGCTTTCGTAAAGCAATGCATCCAGCAATTCACGTTCAGTCTTCCTAAGCATGTCATGGTATTGTCCAACAAAATATTACCCCTCAGTGCTGATAATGTTCAGTTTCTTTAGCCTTACATTTGAAATTTTGTTTTTTTTTGAGTCTGTTTGTTAGCCTTCCCCCCACCCCCCACCATTATTCTATTACTTAAACTGTAGCTCCAGCAAAACTGGACTACCTATTGTTCTGACAAACTCTCTCACCCTCTTGTATATGTGCCTTTTTTCTTGCCACTTCTGACAGAAGAGGGCCTCTCCACTCATACAAACAACCTATGTCTTCTGGAATTGTACACATTCTTCAAGTCCAGCATAAATTAACTTTTTCATAAAGGCTTCTTTTAATCCAGTGGGACTTTGTCCTCTTCTGAATCTGCACAGCACTTTCCACTGTTCTTCCTATCCTCTATCCACTATCCTCTTCCTCTGTTTTGTCATTTCCTCTGTCCTGTCTAGAGTTATTGTACTTTGCTCAGTTAGATGAAATTTTGAGGGCAAGGAGAGTCATATTCATCTTCATAGTCCCTTTATCATTCATGTAAACAACAAAGAAAAGAATAGAGGCTCTAGCATACAGTCAAGAAATGTTTGTGAAATAAATCAATACACTTTTTCCTAGTTGCAGAAGGTTGTTTCCTAGAGGTATTGATCTTTAGATTCCTGATAAAAAAACACAAGATTATTGTTGCTAGAGGGGAGCATCTGTTATGGAAACGTCTCTGGAAAAGAGGCTACATTAAGGAGGAGATACACTAAATCCACTAGGAGACTAAGAAACTCCAAAGACTTTGGACACTATTTCAAGGAGTGCACACTTGAGATTTTAAAAAGTGTAGGACTTTAGAGGGACACAATGCTGTCCCCTTTAGCAGGAAAAATCTGTAGGTGATTAAAGTATGGGGTTTAGAACAGACATACATTGTTAAAGGAAGTACTTGGAAAATATCAGACCTTTCTGGCCCTAGGGTGGGCAGAGGTAAGCCAAGGCTGGGTAGGAATCCAGTCCACTCAGAAAACAGAGGGCCTCTCTCCCTGCTTTTCAGGTATTCCTAGACCCTCTATTTGATAGGTGACACCAGGGGGAAAAAAAAGAAAAACCTGAATTGGGTTTAAGCTGGGTGAATGAGTTCATTGCATACTTTTCCTGTGTTGAAATGTTTTTGTTTTGTTTTGTTACTGAGACACAGGAAAATGTCCAAAATGTAAATTTGCAATCTTAAATCACTGAGTAGGCTTGAAATAAAATGATCTTTGATGAGAACCGCCTTGCACAGTGCCTAAGACAGAGCATTTAGTCAACATTTTTGAATAAATGTAGAATAAGGAATTCTTAAGTATTCATGAACATAGATGATCACAAAACTAGAGGAAACATACTTAATCTGGCAAATTAACTTTCAAAACCTGATACCTTCCAGGTAAACCCTTCTTCTGTGTCACACCATTTCTTTCTCTCTACACTGTAGAGATGCTGGTAATTGCTGAAATTGTAAAACACAAAACACATAAATAAACATAACTACTGACTAGGAGAGAGAAAGTGAAGCCAGAGGCCAAAATGACCTGAAATCTGGAAATTTTGTGCCTAGTGAAGAGTGCCTTTCACCTCAGTACCCATTTCTTTTAGGATTATTTAACTGATCTCCCTCAACAATTAAAGGAGTTGATTCTTTGCCTTGAGTACCTTCAGATGCCCAGAGAGGTTTGTGTGCAGGGAATGCTTGTCATACTCCTCAACGGTCCATGAAGGATTCTTTTTTCTTTCTTCCATACCATCCTCCAAACTCTCATCACCGTATAGTGGGTTATTCTTCAGAACTGATGACAGGGATGGTGGGGGGCTCTCTGTACTCACAGCACTCTCCAAACTGGATCTCCTCATTCGTTGAGCAGTAATATTCTTCTTCTCTCTCTGTCAGGAGGCACAGTGACAAAGTCTGTCTTACCAATAGGTCACTGATGACAAGGAAGGCAACGTGAAATAACTGTACCTGAAAGCTTGCTGATTCTGCCTGGAAGCCCAACAGATTAGGACAATGAATGAAGGAAGAATTCTAGGATCCAGTTTGACCTAGGATCCTACCATTAATTGAGTTATTTATTTGCATGTGATCTTGTTGAGCTTCAGTAATCATTCATTAAAATGCTATTTTATAACAACAGAAAAAGGACAATGTTCTTTAATTCAAATAGTAGAATTCTAAACAAAGCCATTTTTTCCCCAGCTTATTTGCACTGAGATTTGACACTTTATTTCTTTCTACTTGTGCATTCCATGACTGATTAAAAAAATTTAACATTGCTGTATTAATCCAGCAAAATCAAGATTAAAAGGCATTTTATAGATATGCCTTGGCTTTCATGGGAACTCCCTTAGGACTCTTATTTCAGGCAGCTTGGAGAACTGGACTAACTTAGCATTGCACTCCTATATGTAGCTACAGACCAGCTGGCTTTTGGAAGGCTCTAATTCTGACTTCTAGATGTTTAAAAACTTTTTTTTATTAAAGCATGATATATATGTAGAAAAGTGCATATATTATAAAAGTGCATATATTATAAATTTTCACATACCAAATAAACCCAAGATACTACCAAGAAACAAACCATTACCAGCACACCTCATGCTGCCTTCCAGTTACTATCCCTCTCCCTCCCTAAGGATAACCAGTAGGATAACAGCATAGGTCAGTTTGTATTCATTTATATAAATGGAATCATACAAAGTGGTTTTTCTGTGTCTGGTATGACCTTCATATTTTTACTTTGCTTTTTTTTCTTATGACTACAAAACTATCACAAAGGTAGAAAAATTTTAGATTAAAATTTGTTCATTGGCCAAATAAAATTGAGAAGAAAAAAAAGTTTATAGTAACGTCTCATTTATGATGGGGCATCATGGGAGAGGAACTCCACATAAGTTAATTTTTGGAACACTTAGGTTTAACCCTTAAAAACTGGTGACACATTTCATTAATTTACAGGAAATTTTTCAATAAATGTGTTTCATATATTTCAGTCTTCTTAAACAGAGAAGTTTCAATAGCAATTAATATTTTTCTGAGTTATATTTATAATCATTAATACACTGATTCCCTCAGTATCTATTGGGGTATATAGGTCACATTAAATACGTGTTTATATAAGCTAAGTTGTGAACTAATATTATATATAGTTTCCTTCTGAAATGGCTGGCAAAAAATCACCTAGATAAAACCATTCACATTCTCTTTGGCCTTAGGTTTATCTAATTTTCTTAGTCCAGACATTTTTTACATACTTAGTGATCAACTTGGAGATCATCTCTGACTTTCAACTTGGAGATCATCTCTGACTTTATTAGGTCGTTGGTCTGCTCAAAATCAATTTATATTCCATAATATTGAAGTTTGTAATGAAATAATAAATCATCTTGACTTAGTGTTTATCTTTAAGATGGATGACCTCATGAAAAATGTTTCTGAATTGAGAAAAAACAATTTGATACAAAATTTAGATAGTTTCAGTTTAGCATAATTCTGACTCAAGTTTTTTTCTTCAAGGCTAGATATCTTTGATTATCTTTGAAGAGAAATAATTCTTCTAACATTGAAAAATTGACTTTGTCAGTTTTCTTGCCTGCTGGACTATTCCTTGAGCTTCTTAAATAAGAAAGCTCTATAAATCAGAAAAATACAGTTTCGGGGGTTAAGAAAAAATAATACTTTCTATTACAATGTATAAAGATCTTGAAAAACTAATATACAAAAGACAGAAAAATAATCAGAGCTATTTTTAAAAGAACATTCAAGCCATTAATTCTAAACTATATTCTTGAATGTTTGATGTTCATCCTAGAACTTGGTGCCATTTGACAACTTCATGTCTGAAGGACATGTGAAGGGAAAATTAATAGAATAACTTTATTAAGAATTTTATGGAAGAAATAGAAAATACTAATCATGGTTGAGGTTCTTTTGTATTTTGATATATTTTTTCAAAATCTCTTAAGAAAGGAAACAAAGCATGTATTTGAGTTTAACTTTTCACTCCACATTCTAGATGGACTACACTTAACAAAAGGAAACTCAACAGTAATTCCATTATTTTACTCATATAAGCTCTAAAGTAACTTCTTTTTAAAAATACTTAAAGTAATACTTCAAAGATTACCTAGGCTCTTCTGTATTAACCATTACTTTGTCCATTTACCCTTTATACACTTTAATCATTATTTATGTCATTTATGTATAAGCTATCATTTAATGGAAAGAGTGATATAGAAGACTTTCAGACAAACACTGAGAATATACAATTAATAGGCCAAAACAGAAGGAATCTCTAAAAAATGTACTTCAGTAAGAAGAAACCTGATAATAGAATGAAAGATTAAGAGGCAGGAAGGAATGCTAGGCAAAACAAAGAAAAAAAAAAAACTGACAAATATATACAGAAATCTAAGGAAGCACTGATTTTATGGTAAAATAGAAATAAGAATAACCACTAATTTGTGAGTTTTAAGATAAAAGAAAACTGAAACTGTACAGTTAAAAGTTTAACAGATATATTTAATTAGGAAATTTTAAGAAGTCATTTCAGTGAGAGTATTGAGATATTACTAAAAAATAGAGAAAGAATGTATAGCTTCTAAATTGGTAGATCAGAAGAAAAAGGATAAAGGAAAATTAATCTAAAAGGTAAGAAACCTGAAACAAAGAATATAGAGGAGAAAGTCTTAGGAAAATAGAAAAAAAATTGAAATAATCATGTTAAATGTAAATAGACTAAACCCTCTATTTAAATGACAGACTGTCATATCAGGTTTTTAAAATTAAATTTAATTATATAATATTTACAAGAGAAATACCTAAAATATAAGGACTCAGAAAAAATGAGAGTGAAAGTATAGAAAAAGATATAGCAGGCAAATATAAAGAAACAAGAGCTGGTATTTGACTGGTTAAATACTCAGCAATTTTGTTTTCCCTTCCTGAGTACAAGGGATGACTGCCTTTATTAGGAGTTAATTTGAAGTTAAACTGGGGCCAGCTCTTCTGATGATGTGTGGACAAAAGTAACAGAGACCACTTCCAAGCTGAGCCCCTGAATTCTCCAACATGATTTTTGGCTCACTCTTCCTCACTTTCCATTTTTGTGTCACTGTAAGCAAGGATTCTGAGATGGCAGAGTTTTAAGATGAAAGAACTTCAAGCCCTAGGATACTGCTTGGAAAAGAGTTGCCCCCCAAACCCATCTGCCCTTCCTCAGACATGCACAAGAATGCTTTTCTTCTTTTTAGTTAGAGATACTTTGTCATTACAGTGTAGCCTAGCCTACATTCCTTAATACAGAAAGTGATATCTTGAAATTCTACAAATGTGGGCATTGGCTTAGCAGTCAAGAAGTGGAAAGGGATGAAAGGGATGTTGGAAGCCGGATTGATGGTTACTCACATAATACAGTGAAAAGTGTTTGGTATAAGTGTCATCTGTGGTCATTTGGAATCTAATCCCCTGTAGCTGTATGAGAGGTATTATAAATAATCAGAGCATTTATGTACAAGGAACACAGTGCTGGTGTAATACAAGAAAAAGATGACATTAGAGAAAGAACTGAATAGTTTGCAAGAAGAAAGAGTAGAGAAACTCTGGAAATTTGATGCCTTCTATTGTTAAAAATCTGACTGTTTATAGACCTCAAACACTAAGATATAGAATCATTTAAAAAAATGGATTGAGGAAAAAAAAAAAAGCGGATTAAAATTTCTTAGCTGGGAGTTCCCTGGTGGCGCAGTGGTTAAGAGTCCGCCCATCAATGCAGGGGACAGGGGTTTGATCCCTGGTACAGGAAGATCCCACATGTCGCGGAGCAGCTAGGCCTGTGTGCCACAACTACTGAGTCTGCGCTCTAGAGCCTGTGAGCCACAACTACTGAAGCCTGCACTCCCTAGAGCCTGTGCTCCACAACGAGAGAAGCCACTGCAATGAGAAGCCCGTGCACCGCAACAAGGAGTAGCCCCCGCTCACAGCAACAGAGACCCAATGCAGGCATAAAAATAAATAAATAAATAAATAAATAAATAAATAAATAGAAAAATCAAATGAAACATTAAAAAATAAAAACAAACTTCTTAGCTGAACGAAGTGACTCAGGGTAAAGGTCCTGTTAGGGTGTGGTTTCAAAACTATTATTCCTGACTGCCTCCAGGTGTTTGTCATTGAGTTAAAGGATGGAGAAATGGAGGTAGAAAAGCAAACCATTAAAGCCTACTTGAGGGACTCCCCTGGTGGTCTAGTGGTAAAGAACCCGCCTTCCAATGCAGGCGACGCAGGTTCGACCCCTGGTCTGGGAACTAAGATCCCACATTCTGCAAGGCAACTAAGCCCATGCGCCACAACTACTGAGTTTGCACATCTCAACTAGAGAGCCTGTGTTCCGCAAACTACAGAGCCCACGTGCCCTGGAGCCCACACCCCACAAGTAGAGAGAAGCCTGTGACGGGAGAGAGGCCCGTAGAGCTGCAACGAAGACCCGACACAGCAGAGCGAAGCCCTCGCGATGCAGCCAAATAAAAGAAAAAAAGCCTATTTGAGAGCTATGCCTTAAGAGAACTTAAGGTGTGTTTATTGACCTATAGACCTGACCGCAACAAAATAGATATGATTACATTAATAAATAGCTCACACTAAGTTTTATAAGATATGTATCACCAAAGAAACCACAAGCCTAGAACTAAAAGCTTTTGATTGTTCAAAATTATAAAACAAAACAATAACCCTATGCCTCCAAATATCCATAAATAGGAGTAAATTTTGAAGCTTCTACAGCCTCAAGGGAGGGCCCACTCTGATATGGCAAAAGAGAATGATGAACAAGGGGCAGCTTCCTAGTGGGTAGGACTGGGGACCCTAGAGAACAATGCAGCAGAAAGTCTTCTGAAAAGCAGAATCATGGCCTAATCCACCTTCCCCACCTTCAAGGAAGGAGACCCACACACATTATTTTCAGTGGAATCTCAGAATTACTTTGGGTAGTGTCTGTCGTCTTTCATTTTTCCCATTCAGAAAGGAAGAATTACTGTAGTGATCCCGTTCCTATTCCAACAAAGATTATAGGATGATATGGTTGGGACATCTGCTAAATGTAGTGACTGGCTCACTTTGGTGTTAGTACCTCTGGGGAAGGATGAATGCTGTGTGTAGGAAGATGAAATATATAAGTATATATATGTTTAACAAAATGATAGACTGTGGCAGAGTCTGGCTAGGTGCTCAGCAAACCCATTTCTTCTTCATGGGCATACAACAGCTAGTTTGGGACATAGGCTTGACCCCTAAAATCCCTGATTCTTGGCTTAGTCTCTCTCTCTCTTTTCTAGCTACAAGCATCATAAAAATTCTGATATAATAGAGCCTCAAAAAGGAACAGTCTGGGTTCCACTTGGAAGCAAGCCACTAGGATAATTTTCCCACCCACAACAGATCTTGTATGAATGACAGATACATTTTATTGAGTCAAGTCACTAAGAATTTGGGCATTTTTGTTTCCATAACATAATTTAGCCTGACTAACGACTAAGAAAGTATATATATCAGACAAAATAAACTTTCAGGTAAAAGACTTTGTTAGGTGAAGAAAGTGTTGGTGGAAAATGAATAAATGTAGACATAATCAGTAAAATATAATATTTCTAAACTTGTATGCCTCTAGTAAAATAATCTCAAATATATAAAGCAAAACTTGAGATAACTAGGAGAAATTTATACATATAATTTTTTACCAAGCAGATAAAACAATTATTAAATATAAAAAGGGTTTGAACAATGAAACCAACACATTTGATCAAAGACATTGATGTCATTATTCAACGACTAAAAATACTCATTTTAAAAATACATTGAATATTTACAAAAATTGGTAATGTCCTGGACTCTAAAAGAAATTTCAAACATTCAATATTATATAGATCATGCTCTTTGATCACAGACAACTTATTAGAAATTTAGACATTAATATCAAAAAGATAATGTAAATTACCACATTTTGTAGAAATTAAAACACATTTCAAATAAATGATGGGAATTAAAAAACTTAGGCAGAATGAAAATGAAAACTGGAGCTGAAAGAGCTTTTGAGGGAGTATTATAAGCATATATGCTCACATTATAAAAGCAGAATGAGAAAATTAATGAAGTAATAAACATCTAATTCAAAGCCTTAAAAGGAAACAGCAGAGTAAATCTAAGAAAATAGTCAACATGAAATAATAAGGACAGAAGGAGAAATCAATAAATATTATGAAGAAAAATAACCCAAATATACAATGGAGAGAATCAACCATATTGAAAGCTATTTCTTTGAAAAGGCTAAACCGATTAAAAATATCTCTGGTAATACTTCTCCGGGAAAAAAAAAAAAAGATACAAACTCACAATGTTAGAAATGTAAAAGGAACATGAGAAGTTACATAGCACAGATTAAGAACTGTAATAGGAGTATAATCTGAGTAACTTTAAGAATTTACATGCAATTGGGCGATTTCCCACATAATATAACTTACAAAATTTAATTAAGGAAAAAATAGGAAATGTTAATAAACCAGTGATCATTTGACTAACTGAATCAATAGTTTAAAATCGACCCCAAACATACACAGGTTTAGGAATACCAGGCTGAATGAGTGTTGTAATCAGCACTCAGACATTCTTGAAACAGATCATTTCTATCTTATTTCTATCTCATTTCTATCTTGTTGAACTCTTCTAGAATATAGAAAAACAAGGAATACTCCCCAACTCATGTTATGAAGTTGGTATAAACTCCAGACAAGGGAAGTAGGTAAAAGAAAAGGTAATTTTTTATAGGCCAATTTCTATTATAAACATAAATGAAAAAATCATTAATAAAATATTGCTAAACAGAATCCTACAATATGTATATTTTATATACTAGGATAGGAAAGATTTATACCAGAAAAGGATGTTTTACCAGGAGGATGGTTTAATATTCGAAGATTAATGTGACTCACCAATTATCAGGAAAGAAACAACACAGAAGTTTGCAGTACATTGTGAAAAATATTTGGAAAATATTTAAACATATTTAGAGCAAATTTCCTAGCAAGATGGAAATAGTAGAGAACTTTCTTAAACTAAGAGAATCTGCCCAAAACTTCCAGGGCACTGTTTACTTAATGGTTCAAATATTAGAAGCATTTATCTTGGTTTCAGAATTAACACAAGGATGCCAGTAATCACAAACATTCATACGTTATTGCAAAGTTCTGAGCAACACACTAAAAATTAAATAAATAAATCAAAGGAATAAGGGTTGTAAATAATGAAACAAAACAGTAGATGACATGATTATCTACAGGGATACTTACCATCAAAGTAAAATAGATTTTAATACAATTTCTGGATTCAAAATCAATATACAATAATCAATAGCATATGTAATACTTTATTATAAAACATGATTTAAAAGGTCCTATTCTTAAGAGCAGTAATTACTATCAGTATTTAGATATAAACATTACAACTATATGCAAAACTTCTATGTGGAGAATTATAAGACATAATTGAAGGCTATACGAAGAGCATGATAAATGGAAATATATACCATGTTCATGAACTGGGAGAATCAAGATCATAAAGACTTCCATTTCCCCAGTTTGGTCTACACATACAATGTAATTCCTATCATAATCATAATGCAAACAAGGCATTTTGTTATATTGCACATGTGAGCCCACAGACAACTTTTCTTGGAAAGCAGCTCCCCACTGACCACAATAATTCTGTTTTCCAAATTGCTAGAATGGTTACTTTTATGAAACACAAATTTGATCATGTGATCCTCTTGCTTAAAATTTTTCATCAACCCCTCCAAATTTTCAGGATAAAATTTAAAAATCTAGACAACACCCTCTGAAGCCTTCTTGGTCTGACCCAGACCTCTCTTTAACCCCCTCTCCTGCCTTCCTGTCCAAGTAACCAGGGCTCTGGAGTCCCACATGTGTTCCTGTGACACACACAGTGCTTTTAATACAGTTTCAGTGCCAGGGACGTTTGGGTCTCATCTGGGAGCAGTGTGGTGGGACAAAGTGGGTAATGCTTCTGGCAGCATACCATCCAAGGGTGAATTTCTGACTCCAATGGAGATTTTGTGAACTGTGTAAATTTAGCATAACTTGATAAATCATGTCCTGATAATTGCCTGAGCAGCTCAGTGATGCTCCTCAATCTACTTCCTAGACAATAAATTAAGTACCTCAAAAGTCCTATAACATTTGCCCAAATATAAGCTTAAAAACGGGAGCCTATTGCACATAGGAGGCTGTTTTTTTTGAAATAGGAAATGGAGTATTGGGAATAGAGACAGTCCAGGAGAACGCATGACACGTGTTCAGAGACAGATTGTGAAATACAGTTATGATATACCAAAAAAAAAAAAACAAAAAACAAAAACCTGAGATAGAAAGAAGAGATATTAGAATTTAAGGGGAAAAGAGTTATAAGACTGAAAAAAAAGTGAGGAAAGGTGATTAGGAAATACACCCAGTAAATGACATTGTCTAGAAACCAAGGGAAGAGCAACCTCCTTACCCTTGGTCTTTTGTTCCAGTTCACAGGTTTAGTACAGAATCCCCTGGGTTCTCAAACAGATGTGATGGAAGCCAGGAAAAGATATAAGAAATAGATTAACCTGAAAAGATTCTGAAGTCTAACTGCTAATCAGAAAAAAAAAAAATCCCACCACAATATCTGAAAAAACATGTTTTATCATTTATACCAAAAAAAAGGAATCAGCTTTTTCCTTTTATTACCTCGTTTTATAAAGGGATTGGCAGAAAAATTTGGGATACAATTCCAAATGCCTTCATCAGATACATGCCCCAAATTATTTTAACAACCAGAAACATTAGGTTTTGGCAAAAGTTTGTTCATTGCACTGAAAAGAAATTTATTAGGAAGCTTCTTTATTTCTCTAGTTGAAAGAATTTAAGAAGTATAAATCTAGTGGAATCAAGAAATATTTGCTTGTACTCTCTCCCTGCAAATACAGGTGACCTGTGTATCCACATAGAGAGAATGAACAGTGTTTGGAGATACTGGCATGCCTGAGGACATCTGTGCTTACTTTTCTATACATACGGTATTGCTTCCGTTTGTGTAAAATGGCTTAGAGAATTGCCTCTGAAGGTGGAATGTGAATTTTAAAAAAGCTTAAAAGATAAATTATGGATATAAATACAGTACTCTGTTTTGTTTTTTGGTTGTTTTGGCCAGCAACACAGCATGCAGGATCTTAGTTCCCTGACCAGGGATCAAACCTGTGGCACCTGCTGTGAAGTGCGGAGTCTTAACTACAGGACTGCCAGGCAAGTCCCTAGGAGATCTTTGTTTTAACTGTTGAGTTACTACCAACGTTGAAGGCAATGTTTGTAGACTAAGTCCTTTGACATTCCATGAGGTAGTCTGAATTCTAAACACCATGCACATGGAGGGTATGAGACCAAAGGGTAAGCTGACACAAACCTGAAGCTTGTGTGGATTTCATGGGAGTATAAAATCTAACTGCTTGAGTTAGCCACATAGCTTGACAAATGTATTGACTACATCCTCTAACACCTACACGCACACATACCCCCCTGCATCCACCGTATACATCAAAAAATGCAAGTGGTATTATCGGCTATTTTCCAAATTCTAATGATAGGGTAATTTTAACACATTTTGGAATACTGGCAAGTGACGATGATGATGATGATGATGATATAAATTTCTTATACTCTTATAAGAAATCCTGTCAATTGTTTTTACCTTATTTTATTTGCTCTCAGTTTTCAGGAAATATGTAAAATGAGCATTACCCTAATTTTGCAAATGGAAATACTAAGGCATGGACTGAATAAGGGCCATAATTTATGTCTCTCAAATTGGTTTATTGTGGATTTGAGACAAGAAACCAAGTTTCAAATCTCTTTATTCAACGTTCTCCCAATTGGCATAATGTCTCCCTAGCAGAGTGAGACATTAAGCCAACAGAGCAAGGGTTTTAAATTAAGAACTATTTAACAGCTGCCTACCACCTTCTGCATCCCTAACACCTAAATTCACCTGGTATATTCAGTGCCTTATTCCAGGTATCACCACAGCTACTTAAAATATTTTTTAATTAATTAATTAATTAATTTTTATTTTTTTTGGCTGTGTTGGGTCTTCGTTTCTGTGTGAGGGCTTTCTCTAGTTGCGGCGAGCTGGGGCCACTCTTCATGGTGGTGCATGGGCCTCTCACTATCGTGGCCTCTCTTGTCGCAGAGCACAGGCTCCAGAAGCGCAGGCTCAGTAGTTGTGGCTCATGAGCCCAGTTGCTCCGCGGCATGTGGGATCTTCCCAGACCAGGGCTCGAACCCGTGTCCCCTGCATTGGCAGGCAGATTCTCAACCACTGTGCCACCAGGGAAGCCTCCTTAAAACTTTTATATGTTCACGTCTTTTAGATTTATTTTTTTGCCAATGAATATATCACTCCTGGATTTTAAGATCCAGTCAAGGAGAGAAGAATTACTTATTGACATATTGCAATCTAATGTAGTGAATATAATTGTTTTTACTCATAATCTGTGACACACCTACTCAACTAACTAAATTTGTAATTGATTTACTCCTTCTCTCCAAGCGTTATTTCAGTAGTATATTGAACTGAAATTTTATTCAGTCATTTAACATTTTATTTTAGGGTAAAAGTATAACTTAATAAAGTTTATCTATAGTTTATAATTACCGATAACATATTCAAAGACATATGAAGCAGACTTTTACCTTCTTGGTTTGCCCTGAATAACTATATCAATACATCAGGGCCTGTTGAAAGAGATGTCCTTTAAAAATTTGCATTTCATTCAGGTTTAGGAACAACATTCAACAGAGCTTTAAACTGTGAAGTTCCACATGAAGGAAATAGGTCAGCTCCAGTCCTAAACAAAAGATGTTAGATCGATGTGTTCCAACCTCAAAGGAATTTATTGGATATGTTTTCTTAGACTAAACTTCATAGCACAGGAGGGCCAAGGTTCTCTGAATTGAGTTTTGAATCATTTTATTCCATGATATAAACAATAAGACAAAGGAGAAATTTCATCACATTTAACTTAAACAAAACACAAAAAAAGCAACCACCAAAAAGGTGTGTATGGATGGGTTTTGAGGATTACAAAAGGGAAGGATGTAAAATTTTTGAAAAGTTAGTTTTCATAATAGGCTGCCTTACAATGGAAATAAATTAAAATCCTCATAGATGGAGGAAACACTTACATAATCATCCAAGTGTACTTGATTTTGAATGATCTCATGATAAAGGTCCCGAGGAGCCCACAAACACACCACAAAGGAGTCACTTTACACCAGGACTCATGAGTAGCAACTGTTTCTTAAAAGAAAACAAATTTCTGTTTAGGGAATTTGAGCCACTCCAAAGGATTTAATGATTTGCAGGGGTTTGCAGGTCAGTCACATCTGTTCTGAAATGACATGCTTCTTCCTGTTTCTAAATTGACTAACCCTTAACCCCATTAGCCCTCACATCTTAAACAAAGATTATTCCTGTTTCATGAGCTGTGCAACAGTCAAGTTTATTTATGTTTATTTCAGCACATGGAACTCATCACAGTTTTATTCCTCCCCTTTGGTTAGCAAAAAGAAGGAAGATGCAAGAGAAGAAAGCAAGAAATGAAGTCTGGGTTTGAAGGTTGATTGTTAAGTCTTGCCCACATGGACACCTGTGGAAAAAAAAGAACCTCTAAAATAATAACCAGCACCTTTCCCAGGTGGAGAGTTCTCTCTGTTTTCTTTCTTTCCATCATTAGGTTGCCATTGTTCCACTGTTTGAATCTCTTTTGCATGAGATCAAAGGGAGTCTGTCTAAATGAGGCAGAAGCAAGATTCAGTTCTCTCAGAGGCCATGCATGAGCCCACACAATGTAAGCTTCTGATGCTTTATGCTTAGACTACCCAAAAGACAGAGGTAGGGTTCCCCCCAGAGCCTTATTTGCAAATGTAGTAATTGATTTGAAAAAATTTGAGGGAAGGTATAAAATGAGGGCTAGGCAAAATCTAAAATGACAGGCTGAGAAGCTAGTGCTTGGAGGAAAACCAATGGTTGGGAAAATTCACAGAATTTATAAAGTGATCAGAGAAAGTCTCCTTATGTTAAGGAAGAGAGAAAGACCTTTCCTATGGCAAGTGTGAGCAGCTACTTTGTACTCTGTTCCCTATAGCTTTCTTTTCGCACAAATGATGAAATGGCCAATAATGAGAAAGAAGCAAGCCCCTGCCCGCGTATTTATGTGCTCCCACATCTTACCTGTGAGTAGATGAGGTTTTGCCAGTGCTGTGCAGCAGGGTAATTCCCTCCCGGAAACTTCACCAGACTGGCCTGAAGAAGGGCTGAGTTCCTCATTAAAGACCTCACGTCAAGCTGCAGGAATTTGTCAGGATGGTTGTTATTTGGCAAAACAGAGAGATCCATGTCTCCCTTCATCTACGGTGGAAAACAAAGGCAAGCAAGGCTGCTGCTGTCAGAGCTGTCCATTATTAATGAGCCTGAGAATGCCTGACAGGCATCTGAAACCAGGTCTCTGGGCTGTGCTCAGAAACTACTCTCGAAATGACACATCCACACACAGGAACAAGGTAGCACGCTGCCTTACCTTTCACCACACACACACGCACGCATGCACGCGTGTGCGCGTGCATTTAGAGTGCGTGAATGGAACAGTTGGGCCCACACGCATTAAATTGGATGGGATACCAAAATTAGGTATGTGTAGCACGTAATGTCTCTCCATACAGAGTTAGGAGTAACAGTTTAAGAGGAACTACTCTTTGGATAAGGCTGCCAGAATTTCAGGGTTACAGTCCACAGTTGGGAGCACATGAAACAATCACCTGTAGGGAGACATTACTTAATATTTCTCTCTGAACATTGCCGAGCTGACCCAGCTGACTTGGCTCTGCCTGCACAGCCTCACATGTGATACGTGGGATCTTGTTTCTTCTCATGTTTTGACTCCCAGAGTCTCAGGCTCATGTGAAATCTAACCATGTTTAGGTTGTCAGCTTCAGCTTGAGTAGGGAAATGGCAAGAATTTGATAGTTTGCTACAGTAATTTAGTGTCCCAAACTACTGCTTTGACCCATTCTCTATCTGAGGTCTCTTTGACTCTGTTCCTAGCTGTATAAACTCCTATGACGGGTCTTGGTGTTTACAAAGTACATTTGGAACCAAAGGAGAACATGGCTGCTGGGTTTGGATGACGTGCTGTCCTAAGTGAACCCACCTGCTACGCAGGGAGCCGAGGTGGGAGTGAGGCTGTGGACGGCATCTTAAGCCAGGAAGTGATGATGACTTTAAGGGAGATAAGCTCTCTCATTACAAGCCACTCTGCCTTGGGCAAACCATACTTCTCACCAGGAAAGTATGGATTTTCATCTAGAGAAAGAGGGAACATTGCCACTCTTGAGAAGGCATAGGACAGACACATCAGCAGTTTTTAAAAGACATAGGTTGTTATGTTTGTGCCTCTGTAAACCCATCTGATTCAGCAGGAAGGATTTTCTTCCAGAGGAAATGAGGTCACGTGTGGAATGTATCAGCACCAGATTTCAGAAGAGTGCCCTATAGCTTATTAGACTCAGCAGCTAGGATGTTCTTGAATCAAGCAAGACACTAGAGAGTACTTACCTTCTTTATAACAAAAAGCATGAGGCTGTTAAAAAATCATCTTTCCTACTGATAGTTGCAAACTGGATTAAACAACCAATGTTTTCTGTAAGAACTTTTAGACCCAAACTCTATCACTGTCTTACAATATGTGAAATAAGTTTGAGTGGTTTTTATCAATACACTTACTGGAGAAAGAGGTACTTCATAATGACAGTTGATAACAAAAGAGTTAAATCACAAGTGTTTGAAGAATCAAGTGTGTTATGTGTATGTGCATGTACTTACGACTTTCTGGATTTTTCTGGCGGCTGCCAGAACACATCTAATGAACAAATATTTCTCGGGCTGTTTGCTTTTCCTAAAAGATTCTTTGGGGAATAACACACATCTTCAAGAAGAACCTTACTTCTCTTTGGCTCTCTATATTGGCCAAGTGGAGACACAAAACCCAGATCCAAATATATTTGATTAGAAGTTTTCCTTAGCCAAAGTATGAGGTAGGTGAAATGAGCCTTCAGTTTTCCTTAGGCGTCCTTCCTTTTAGATTCCTCCACTGTGCTTTAGATGCCCAGAGGTTTGTATACTATCTCCTTCTGTCTACAAGTTCGGTTTCTGACTCTCCACATTCTCCCACCATCCTTTGTCTACTGTCACCCCCAAAACCATCAGTTCTTACTTCTTACTACTGTCCCTATGGGTAGCCTACATGACCGATAATCAGGAAATCAAGCTTACTACTCCCTCTCCTGCTACTGGCCAAACCCCACCCCCTCCTCACCCCCAAATCACACCTCTGCTGACGCCAGTCCTTCTGCCTGGTAACATTTCTTCCCAACCCTGGATTTTGACCACCTCCTATTCATACTTCACGGGCCATGGCTGATACCTAGCCTTTCACAAAAACTTTACATATTTTCTCTAGTAGGGGAAATGATTTTTCCCTCGTTTGAAATTTCAGAGTGATTTGTTTATACTCTTACTATCTTTTGTTTGATAATACATTTTTCCCTTTTCTTTTATGAGCCCCTATACTGGATACATTACAAACGAGCAGCCCTATTGGATGCTTCCTTCCTCACATGAGTCCTGTCCTAAGAACCTCATAAAGCCCTTCGCTTAATCAATAGCAGTGGCCGTTGTCTCTTCCAGAGCCCTCTGGTTGGAAATTGATAATCCAATTAAATTTGATTAAAAAAACGGCTTAGTTCTCTGTTTTTCAATCAACCATGCCCAGTGAAAAAAGAATTCCATCGCCAAAAATATTTATGACATACTCTGTATTCTCTTCTGGTAGTTTATAATGCACAAGCTCACATGGAAGACTCTGAGAAGTTCTGCTTCATTAACGCTAGCATTTGCCAAATTTATTTGATCACATAACACCCATTTCACTGTTGTCCTTTCAACTCTACAAAAAACTTACCTGACAGTGATTGGACAAATACTGTCTTAGGAGTTCTATTTCTTTGCTGTCACTAACACCTTCATTCTAGAGTGACAAAGAGTATAAATAAATATAAATAAAGAGTTATATTACAGGAACAATCTGGTGGAAATCTGGATATCTGGGGCTTCTCAACTCTTACCATGCATGTAATCATTTGTCCTCTCTCTTTATAGCAAATTTTAATAAAAGCATCATTATCCCTTGGATTTGGACCCAGAATTATTATCTTTTGAACCATGAGAATTATAAAAATAGAAATACAGTTCACTAGGCAAAACTGTCTACATATTAATTAACCGTATTTTCTTTTCTTCTCCTCATCCTCTCTCCCTTCCTCCCTCCCTCCTTTCCTTTCTTCCTTCTTTCCTTTCTTTTTCTTATGCAAATAACCGACTGAAATATCTGAAAGGCCTGGATGATGTCCACATGAGCAGTTGGGGTTCATCAAATTATCTGACTTTGAAAATTTGGACAGTTTTGGATAGTTTGATTACAAAGAAAGCCTGTGATTAGGTTATAAATCATTGGGCATCTATTACATAACATTATCAAAACTGATGAACGAGGGAGGCAATCACGTTAACTAAGTGCACAGAATTTGAGGTCAGAGTGATACATCCAACTAAACTGTGCTCTTGAGCAAGTGGCTGAATCTCTCTGGTCCTCAGTTTCCTCAGCTACAATGTGAAGATATTAATGGTCCCTTACGAGGGTGCTGTGAGGTTTAATAGGTATACTGGTTAAAAGAATGCTTAGCATATATTAAGTGCTTAAAAATGGTTCGCTATTATTTTAAGAGTGCATAAGTAATGGGTTATCATTTCAGCCATCTCCGATATAAAGCAAACTGGAGAAAAAAATTTAAAGTTTTATGATCCACAGTTAAAAAGCAGACTCCGTTTCCCAGAATACCCTTCTTTGTGTGAGTCTGGGTTAGAAGAAGCTGAAAGAGAAACTGGCATGAAATTTGGAAGGCACCATGGAAGCAGCATCCATTAATCTGCAATTCTTTTTGCAATCAGATATCGTGACAGAGGCATAGGCACTTGGCAGGTTCTAGATTGCCTTGCTCTCCTGAGCTCTATGCCCATTTCTTATTTCCAACTGTTGGTCCTGTTGACCGCCAGGAAACTTAGATCCACTGCCCAGTGTTGGCACTGGTCCTGTAAAGGAGGAAGCTACACAGAGACAACAGTATCTCATAGACATCTTCACAAATTACCCCTTTGTCGTTAAACTTACCTGGCTGTGCCTGGCTGCTCAGATTGGTGACTGCTCTGATCCTCCAACTCCTCTTACGGACCTTCACGTCCAGGGTCCTCCTGCTGTTGTTTGAGTTCAAACCTATTATCCTCTATCACTGCTTTGCTGATTGGATCTGGCAACTACTGGTGTCAGAAGTGCTTCCAAGGAACAGAATTTTAAAAATGGAATCTGGAATTAGTTCTCCGATATGACTAGACTTAAAGGCATTAATGACCAGTAGTAAGTGGGACCCTGGTCATCCATGACATACAGGGGCAGAATGGTTATAAAAACTCTCACCTGTAGTTACCTGGAGTGAAGTGCCTAGAGAAAGCAAGGCCCTAGGTTACAAAGTACCTGCTGCAATATAAATTTTCCACAGAAGCAAAGAGAATAAGGACCGTGGGGTTGATTCATTGCTTCTAAATCAGCTGGAGAACTTACAGAAAGAGAATGATAAGCCTGGGGTTTTACATTCACAGCTCAAGGTCTAAGTTGGGAACCAGAAAGCTTTTATGACTGCCTTGAAATAAAACCTTTGAAACTGTACTGCCGATGTCTTACCATCTGTGAAGTCTTCTAAATCCACATCCAGATTCAAGTCCTGGAAGATCCAGAACCAGGGAAAAAGTATGACTTTAAGGTGTTACCATACATGCCAAAGGAACTGCAGGATTTCACCAATTCACATTAACTGAAACCCAAGATATATGTATGAGGATGTTTCTTAATGGTGTTATATTAGGACAAAAGGAATACAATATTCTATTAACCTAAATGTTTTTGATATGGGTTCACTAAGCAGAGATTCTTGATTCAAAGTGTTAGTTCACACGTCTGGGAGTAACTCTAACAATATGACTGAAAACTGGACCCAATGGTGGTCTGCACTGAATGAAATTGAGATGTCAAAACTTCCTTGTAGAAATATCACAATTTATTGGTCGATGAATTAGGCCCTATACAACATCTTAGAGGACCTCCAAAATGTTTTCACCCAGCTGATGCGAGAATTGACTATTTGGGGGGAGAAAAGATGTTGCACCATTCTGTCAGGCCATCTGTTCAGGGTGATGGGGAACACGGTAGCACCAGCGATTCACGTGAGCATGAGCTCACTGCCACATTTTTTTAAAACTGTAATAGGAATTCTCTGAACAGAAACAATATCGTATGGAATACCCTATCGGTGAACGAAGCATTTGGTAAGTTCAAGGATGCTGTTTTGGCAGAAACTTTGCAGGCTGGGGAAGCAAATTCATATTCAGGGTAAGTGGTTATTTCTGTGAGAACAAACTACTGCCTGTTTGGTGATAAAAGTGATCTAATGTAATCTTACTGCAATCAAGGCGGTGGGCTGGTCCTTCCATAGAATGGTGCCAATATTGGGAAATAATATTTTCTCTGCTATTGTTAGGTTGAGCCCTCAGCAGTGACTGTAGCTAGACTGGCCTTGGTGAGTGGTAGCTCACATGGCTGAACCCACACACAATCTCCAGTCCTGCCACCACTGTCTCTGTTCCTGGGCTCACTGGGCAAGGACAAGGGTGGCTGATGAAAGAGATTGGCCAACATACACAGAAACCATCATCTTATCCAACTGACGACTGAGCCCTCTCTCCTGAGGGTGCTCTTTGGTGAGCAGTCAAATGGAATATATGTTATTCACATATCTTTTCCTCAGAACTTCTTTGTCACCAATTTTCAAACCACGCTCCTCCCAAGTCCTTGTCAAGGCAGCCAAAACACCCTGATTACAGTAAGATTATATTAGATCACTTTAATCACCAAACAGGCAATGGATTGTTCTCACAGAAATAGCCACGTACCCTGATTATGGATTTCCCCCCCCCAGCCTGCAAAGTTTCTGCCAAAACAGCATCCATGAACTTACCAAATGCTTCGTTCACCAATAGGGTATTCCATACGATATTGTTTCTGTTCAGAGAATTCCTATTACAGTTAAAAAAAATGTGGCAGTGAGCTCGCGCTCACGTGAATCGCTGGTATTACCATGTTCCCCATCACCCTGAACAGATGGCCTGACAGAATGATGCAACATCTTTTCTCCCCCCAAATAATCAATTCTCGCATCAGCTGGGTGAAAACATTTTGGAGGTCCTCTAAGATGTTGTATAGGGCCTAATTCATCGACCAATAAATGGTGGTAGTTCTACACCAATTCATGGATTCAGGAATCAAGGGATGGATTAAGAATGTCTCCTCTTCCTATGTAATTTTTCCCTTTCTCATTCCCCTACTATCTTACCTAAGATGTGTTGATACTGGTTGATTTTATATTTCAACAATTAAATTAAAGGATATCCAAAGTAAGGGACAGTCTAGAAACAAACTGTGCCCCGTATGAACACGAAGGTGAAAATACTAATGAGGGAAGGTGTCAAGAACTGTGAAGACTTTGAGGCTTTACTCTACTTTCAATCTAGCAAGTTGGCCTGCCACACTTTCAGGGCAGAAGACATAAAATTCCTGGGTTAGAGACAAAGGACTTTATTACTTGTGGCAACAGCAGTAGCCAGAGAATCAGCATTTTCCTGCACTGGTTCCCTGAGTCCCAATTCCCACAGGGTGACATGAAGAGAGCCAGGCGGTACCTGTACATGCAGTGAACTGTATTACAGGAGAGGGACCCCAATTTTAAGGAACCTGAAACTTTCATAATGAGAAATAAGAATGTCTGCCCTTTGCTCCAAAAAAAGACGCTATCTTTACCTTCCAAGGCTATTCATTACACAAACATCCTTTAGAAGACACTCCAGAACAAAAGCAGACAGTGCCAAGACATGTGGAAATGTGAGAGACTCATGAAGAATTGCCTCTCAGCAGGAAGTTTCACATATTTTATTGAAAAATCTAAGAAATCATGTGAATCATGTACAATATTTTCTCACAAGAAAACCTTTAAGCTGGTTTTTAAACGTTTCACAGAATTGTAAAACTTTTTTAATTTTTAGAAAGAAAAAACACAATGAAACTACCACAGTGTTATAAGCTTTTTGTTTTTCCTTGTTTCTAGGGAAAAGACTGAAAACTAGTAAATTTTCTCATTATGATTTGTGAGGCTAAGTACTATACTCTTTTATAGATCTGCTAAAAAGATACAAGGAAATGAGGGGATCAACGCTTTCTTTGTTCAAAATATTTTAAAAAGCTAAAATCTAATGACAACATGTTAAAATAATACACATTTTTGTAGGATGTTACCATTTCTATAACGGTTTCTCTACACTATATCAACAGTGCAATGGTGATTCAGTGTAAATCATTACAGTGTTTCATTGTTACAATACTTGTGTTCAAGTACATGTTCATGAACATGATCAAAGTCTCTATTTTGACTTTTCTTTTTCATTATTAAAATAAGGCTATAATTACAGTAGAATTTTTCCTATGGATATCTCTAAATCTGAATGCAATGCATAATACATTCTCTAAAAACCTGTTCAACACTATGAGGTTTGTTATGTTGACACATCTACTGCAGATTACAGAAAATGGGCTAGTTTTGCATCAGGATACCAAAAAACAAAAATGATTTCTCTCCATATATAACTAAACTATTATGCTAAATTAGTATACATTCTGGATAACTCAATGGTATTGTCGGGGAGAGAGTAGCATCTTAGAGACGGCCCTAATTTAAAAAAATGTGTTTTTTTTGGTTTTTTTAAAGCCTAAAGATCTTGGTTTTTTCTTTTTCCCTTTTTATTTTTATTCCGGAAACTGGATCCAACTTATTTGTATAAAATTATTTATGAAGCCATATAGTATAAATCAAAATGTTTGTAGAACCAAAACAAACACCATATTGGATGTGTGGCAGGCAAAAAAATAAATTAATTTGATTAAATTATATGTAATCTGATAATATTTGGTCTGAAAAACATGCTAGTGTGTGTGTTTATAAATAATGTAATTGCAAAGAGCTGTTAGCCAGCCAGCCTGCTAGAGGTCAACTCTTCTGCTGCAGCTTTTGGGCATAGAAGTCCCTGCACGTCTCACAGCAGCGCTGATACCACCGCATGTCCTGACAGAGGTTCTTCTCACGTATTACCCGGCAGTACACAGGCCACTGATTTCCCAGGCACTTGAAAGTCAGAGCAGCTGTGAAGCAGAACACAGGGAACTAGGTGTCATGAGATAAACTAGGTGTCATGAGTAGAAACAAAGAGCAATCACTTAAGTTGGGGGATGTTGTACACACACGTTGACTCATGTATATTACCTCACGGAGCATAAAAGATAAAGAAACACACACACACACACACACACACACACACACACACACCCTATAATAAAGGAGTAAAGTGAATGAATAATGGTCTTACTCATGAACTTTTATAGACTTATTAAAGATAGATTTCCCAAATCCAATAAGTGTACTGCAAATGGCTTTTAAGTTTCCATTTCATGGCTTTCATTTAAGCTTCTTTTGGATTTTTAGTTGAGAGATTAAAAAGAAAAAGAAATGTGTTCAATATGTCCACCATTACGAGAATACAAATTAATAAGTATTGTTATGGATGACATTGCGAAGACATAGCAAAACAAAAATCTGCTCACACTTATTTCACATTCCTCGTTTCCTAGATAGCAGACATGTCTAACTGGGATATTTAAGAATTGCAATTTCAGGCATCCTTAAAATCAAAGCTGATTATCAAAAGTGACTAAAATTTACAGCAATAAAGTGCTTGAAATGAGCTCTTGGTATAAAAAATTCAGTCATGTAGATTTGGCCCCAGTTTTTCTGAAGAAATAGCGTGTTCTGGCATGTATAATAAAAGGCAGTTCTGCTACAATTGTTCCTTTTGCCACTATTCTAGTATGATTCATTAATTTATGTTTAAAAACCTTAAGATTTTCCAACCACTGTGCTTCTGTGTTTGGGGATGTGCCTTCAAGAAAAAATGAACAGAGAAAATGGAGTTTTAATTAAATTCTCCTTTTAATTCATTATTTTCTGACACATGATACTTCAAGAAGGATTCCAAATAATTGTTGGAAAAAGGGATTATGCTGTTTTTGAATACAAGGATTTAGAGCATCTGCTCTAGGATTGCTTAACTTTTTGTCTTAACTAGTTTTAATTCTACTTGAACTGATTATTTCTTAGAAATGTTAATTATTTGGCTTAAAAAAGAGAATTTTTATATTTCCATGAAGAACACAAACTTTTCCATTTGATTGAATCGTTTGCCTGGAAAAGTATCTATGACAATTTAGCTCCTTGCATTTTGGCAATATTATTCTGTATGATTAAACTGATCCCCTGGAGATTATACATACAAATTGAAACTGAAGGTTTCCCCCCCTGGTAACCGTAAGTTTGTTTTCTAGATCTGTGACTCTATTTCTGTTTTGTAAATAAGTTCATCTGTACCACTTTTTTAGATTCCACATATAAGTGATATCATACGATATTTGTCTTTCTCTGTCTGACTTACTTCACTCAGTATGCCAAGGAGGAAAAGGGGGGAGGGATAAACTGGAATACTGGGATTGACATATACACACTACTATATGTAAAATAGGTAACTAATAAGGACCTACTGTATAGCACAGGGACCTCTGCTCAATACTCTGTAATGACCGATCTGGGATAAGAATCTAAAAAAGAGTGGATATATGTATATATATAACTGACTCACTTTGCTGTACAGCAGAAACCAACACAACATTGTAAATCAACTATACTCTAATAAAAATTAATTAAAAGAAAAACAACTGAAGGTGTTAAACGTATACTAACCCAGTGACATCCAGGCAGCAGTGCTATTAAAAACCACTAACTGCCACAAAATTAAAGGCTAATTCATTCATGAATATTTGCTATTCAAATGCAGGGTATATATACTTAAAATACATACTCTACTTCTTGAAGATGTATTAGATTAAATAGCAGGAATTGAGAATATATGTGAAAGCATTTTATAACTAAAAACTATGTAAATCAATGTTACTACTATTTAGTTTTATTTAACATTATGTCCTTAAAGATGAAAAAAATGGTACTTCTTGTTCAGGGGTGTAGATACATGCATCTGTTCTCCTTGAAAGTGATTTTTTTGCTCTTTGTCTCTCCAAAGGATAATTTGTACCCAGGATCACAAGGAAGGCTATTAACAATGAAGCGGTCCAAGGTGTACACTACAACCTCACCTTTCCATAGACATTACCTTAATTGAGGGTTCTGCCATGGGACGGGTCAGAACCAAAAATATGGTTACATCCTTCAACCCTTTATAGGATGACCTTGGGTGGTATGGCATTCATATTTCCAGGGCCTGGACCTGAGTAGACAGCTCAGGAATGAAAATAGTTTAGTCTTTAGGATTTTTTACCCACATGATCATCTGGACTAAACTATAGTTGAATAGATCCAATTTAGTCAGAACCAAACTAATTAGTATAGATTGATAACTAAGCTTTAAAGTGATATGCAAAATAGAAGAAGCCATGCTCATTTCCATGTTTCTCAAAATCATCCCCTTTTTGGTCTGCTTACCCAGCCTGGGTGATGTTATAGTATTTACATTAATCTTCTCATTGCAGGGCTGAAGGTGGCATGGCCTGTATGCTGCAGGTTTTTCGGAAGAAAAACATTCATTTCCATGTCTTCCTGTGATCTTATGCATGCACTGAATAACACGGGACTGCATTCCTTTGCCACAGGTAATTGAGCACTAGGAGAGATACAAGGTTTTGTTAAATGTTCTTTTTGTTGTTTCCTTTCTCTAGGCTGTAAGCCACCTTCTCCTTATATTTGCTAAAATTGGACATGAGCCACAACATCCAGGGTTAATGTAAAACATGGGTCAGAAATGTTGTTGCTCATAACTTGGGCACAGTGCTGTTCAGAATATCTAGCTGACCTAAGGCAGAGCTTTGGACAATGAAGGACATAGGCGATTAAAAAAATTTACAGCAGAAACTAACACAACATTGTAAATCAACTATACTTCAATAAGATTAAAAAAAAAAAGTTGGAGAGTATGACTTGGGAAAGAGATTGGGTGATACCAGTAAGTAATGAACTTGGGCGGACAGTTTTTAAAGTTTTAATATCTAGTTTGCAACAAGTAATTGATTCACTGCTCTTTAATTTAGTCATTGATGCTTGAGAGTTAGATATGTCCAACTGTGGAGCCAGATCCTCGTTATAGCCTTTCAATGTACTCATCCACTCCATTTGCTCTGGCCTTAAAATGTTTATTAAGAATATCAACATGAAAAAAAAAAAAAGAATATCAACATGGCTGGGGGCTTCCCTGGTGGCGCAGTGGTTAAGAATCTGCCTGCCATTCAGGGGACACGGGTTCAAGTCCTGGTCCGGGAAGATCCCACACGCTGTGGGCCGTAGAGCAACTAAGCCCGTCTGCCACAACTACTGAGCCTGCGCTCTAGAGCCCATGTGCCACAACTGCTGAGGCCCGTGCGCCTAGAGCCCATGCTCTGCAACAAGATAAGCCACCACAATGAGAAGCCTGCGCACCGCAATGAACAGTAGCCCCCGCTCGCTGCAACTAGAGAAAGCCTGTGCGCAGTAACAAAGACCCAACTCAGCCAAAAAATAAATACATAAAATAAATGAATTTATTAAAAAAAAGAATATCAACATGGCTTATCAACCTGATGTGTTATTGAAATAACTGCTATGACTTCGCAGATTACATGACATCCAAAATTGTGCAAATAATAATTTGATAATATGTATTTTTCTAATAAGTACCCTTTTAATGGATTCCTTGTATTTCAGCTAAATGTAGTTTGTCTTCATTTGTAAGATATTTCAGAGAACATATTTAACTTACAATGTTTGTTTATTAAAGAAGTCTCTTGGGTCCATATATATCACTAGATTTAATTTGTTACACAAATAAACTGATGTTGAGTTGAATGAGAAAATACAATTATTTTATGGTATCAAAATTACATGTGGGAGAGGGAATGTTCTTGTGTTTCTGAAAATAGTAATTTATTTACTAGTTATACTATTTTCTATGTGGTAAAGATTTAGCCATATCTGGCTAAACAGTTCTAAAAAACTTAGAACTCTTTACAGAGATGATCTCGGTGTATTCTATTTGAAAACTGGTAAATACTTTCTGATTGTCACCTTTTAGATATGCAGGCACAAGGTTTGTAATGTTTGTTCCCCTTTGTATCTGACCAAGTCATTGTTAGGATTGCATTTTCTTTGTAAGAATTTTCAGTTCTTTCTTTACTATCATCTTGGGTCCCCTGCTCTGCTTTTCATTAGCACAAGAAGCATTCTACACAAACCCTTGATACCTCAAATCTGTCTGCTCCTGTTCACTTTGTCTTTAGTTCCCAGCCTTCCAATCAATCCCAAATATTAACACAGAATATGTATTCTTTTAAAATTGCTTTATATATATATAAAATCTCCTTGGAAAAAACTTCAGTTATTGAGTTCCCCAAATCTCCAGGCTGGCATTTATCTAGCTCCTCAAACAATTTTCCACCTCTCTGCTTCAGGGATCATTTGCTCTATAAAACACTAATCATGCCCAGGCACTTCCTACTCTCACAATTACAACTGTGCCTAGCCTCTTTTCAAAACACAATCTCAAATCCACTACTTCCATGAAGTGGTCCACAATTATCCCAACTACTTATGCACATTTATGCTTTAAAACCATATATCCATCCATCTGAAGCTACCCCTTAGAATCACTTGGAGAAAAAAAAATTTTTCACTATAGATTTTAAGGCCTAGAATTTCTAAGTCAGGAAACAGATTGAGTCTGATGGGAATATACATTAAAAAAAAAGTATCTAGGTGGTTCTGCTGCACAGCCTGAGTTTGGAAGCTACTGGTCAATAGCATGTGTTCTGCATTTAATGTAGGCCAGTGTGTATTACTTTTTATCTTTGATTAGTATCTTTTCATGTATCTAGTTTGTCTCTTGGTAAATCTCTTGAAATTAGGCTCACTGTCATATCACTTTCAGTACTAAAACCTACATATCAGGTATGAAAATAGATTACTAAGAATAATACAATTTTATGTGCATGCTATTAACATGCATCTACTTTATAGATGACCGATCTTTCTAAATTTTATTCTGTAAATACTTCTGCATATAACCCTCCTTGTACCTGATGAATTCTTAGCTTTATGCAAACAGCAGATTAAAGAACAACTGGGATATTACATGCCTTTAAAGCTGATTTTTTTTTCTTGTTAACTTCTATAGGATCTAAATGTTTCCAGTTCAGTTTAAGCTTTATTATAACTTAAAAACTATTGTAAGAGGAGTAACTGTTTGACATGGTCTTTCCCCCTTGAAAGTATGTATCTTAGTAACACTCAATAGAATGGATATAAGTATTTAAGTATAGACACCATGCTTCTTAGAAATATTTTCAGGAAAATTCGAAACAGTTAAACTAAAAACTTTTCAGGGGTTAAGTTTATGTGGGAAAATATTCTAGTATCTACTCCTAAAATTTTGGGAGACCTTGGAAGTAATCACAATATTTGAGAAACAAAAAGAACAATGGGAGTTTTATAATAGATGAATTCATTCTGATGCAATAGAGAAGGTTCTCAATCATATGTCAAAGAAGCCTAGTAATCAATCACAGACTGTTCTCAATACTTTCAGCTAATCTTATATCAACTCCAAAGGACATGTGTTAACCAAAGTAACATCATTTTTCAGGATTACAAACTAACTATAGCTACACGATAACTCAGAGTACATAATTTTAGCAGATAATGGCTGAAGAGTGCCTTCCATAAAAAAATATTTTAAATTAAGAGAAAAAAATTATTTAATTAAAATGGTATCATTCCTGCCTTTGAAACTAATGGAATAAGCTTTATTATGAAATTAGTCTAATAGCCTTAGAATCTAATTTTCATTAGAATACTTTAACAATAAAAATATCAATCTTTTACTAGTAATTATGTTCTTTATAAAATACACAGTGGTAAAAATTTTATTACAAATGTGTGAAAAATAAACAGATATTTTAAATGGAACAATTGAAATCCCAAAGCGTCTTCTAAACTATTCCTTACTTTATTATGGAAGATACCTCTAAACAATTGGATATTTCTCAAATCACATCACTATGATTAAAGACAGACGGACATTAAAGGAAAAAGTCAAAATAATTCTGGCTTGAAATGAGGAGACCTGGGCTCTAATACTATCTCTAGAACCTAACATACCTGGGACTTAGTTTTCCTTTTTGTAAAGCAACGCATTGTAGTAGATCATAGCTACACTTTCAGGTCTAAATTACTACAAAAGGAAAAATTCCAAATAACTTATTATTAAAAGTTACTGTAGTCAGGCTTTTTTCTTTTTTTTTTTGCAGTACGTGGCCCTCTCACTGCTGTGGCCTCTTCCACTGCAGAGCACAGGCTCTGGACGCGCAGGCTCAGCGGCCACGGCTCACGGGCCCAGCCGTTCCGCGGCATGTGGGATCTTCCCGGACCGGGGCACGAACTCGTGTCCTCTACATTGGCAGGCGGACTCTCAACCACTGCGCCACCAGGGAAGCCCGTAGTCAGGCAATTTTTAAGTGGTGACACTGCATAAAAGTAAAGATGCTAATTTCATTATCTAATTATTCACTATGCTACCCAACAATGGTATGATAGGCGTCTATTAAATGAAGTCTCAAAATTATAGTCTTTTGAATGTTTCAGAATATTCAATCATTTATTGGATTTTCAAGTATTTACTGATCACCCATCATGTTCAGGATCCTGTGCAGAAGCTAAAAGCAGCAGAAATTATTAATACTATGGGGCTGGTACTTTATTCAATAAACTTTACAACAAAACGCAATGATCTAAAATAGATGGAGTTAGATTACGAAACATTGTGGAAGCTGGGCAATTTCACCCATTCTTAGCCAAGTGTTTAATATTTTAAATAATCAGTTGTACTATGGAACCAGTTTGTTGCTTTAGGATCAAAGGGAACAAATAATATTACTTCTGGAAGCTTTCACTCCATACAATACTAATAGTAGTTAGCACTTACTTAGTATTTATTATATGCCAGGTACTGTGATAGAGGTTACATTTATTTTAATATCTCATATGAAGCCAATGAGTACTATTATTATTCCTTTTACACAGATGAGAAAATGGAGGCTCAAATAAGTGAAACAAAGTGCCCACAGTTTTATAGTTAAGAAGTGGTGGTATTGGAGTTTGAACCCACATGTACTAAATTCAAAGACTGGACACTTACACATTACTTGATACTAGAAGATTGCTGATATTTCTCTTTATGTTAACAGTTAAAAATCTTCTCTTTTTCCCTATCCTGCCAAATAACCTCTTATCCCCATATCTCATTCTTAACCTAAAACTAATGAATTAGAAGGCCTTTTTGGTTTTGTTTTACTATAACTCAGGCTATGTGGTATGAGATAAACTCTTTCGCCTTAAGGACAATTCACAAGCCTGCTTTACCTTTAGATAGAGTGATCGAAGAATTTATCGTCCAAATCAGGGCACTTGTGAAAGAAGTTGCTGATAATTATTCCTAGACTATGGGCATAAAAGGGGACTGTCCTGGCTAATCTGGGACACGCTGTCACACTATCTAGACAACTTACTGATAGATCTATATATTACATGATAAACACAAATGAATGGACACACGAAATACCTATTATATTCCAGGCACTATCTAATATGCTTTTACACATAATGTCTTGGTTAATCTTCCTCATAACCCTAATAACTTTACAGATGGCAAGAGTAAGGCTCACAGAGATTATTTCATTCATTTATTCAACGAATATTTACCGAAACTCTACAGTGTACCAAATACTGTTCTGGATACAGGGAAGTGATAGTAAACAAAACAGACAAAAATATGTGCCTTCAAGGAGTTTACACTGTAATACTGGAGAGCAAGAAGGTCAAGAATTAAAAAAAATTGTATATTAGATATTGACAAGTGCTATGGAAAAAATTAAAGCTGGGAAGGAGGACTGGGAAAATTGGGGGTATGGGGTTTAGCAATTCATATGGGATGATCAGGGAAGGACTCATGGAGAAGGTGATAAAGACTTGCTCCATATGAAGGAGAAACAAATGCACATCTTTGGATTCCAATACAATGTTCTTTCCACTGTGTCTCTACAGATCTTGGATAAAGTTCAATGGCTTTCTCTCCCCTTCCTCCCTCCCTCTCTTCCTTCCTTCCTTCCTCCAGTCCTCCCGCCCTCCCTTCCTTCTTCCCTTTTGTCTTTTTTCTAATACATTTTAAACCTTGCTCTTCACATATGTACTAAGTTAAAAAATACTTGAAACACAGCAGCACTATAGACCTCCACTAAAGGACCAAATGCTAAAATGTCAACATCAATTTGCCAGCAACTGGTAAAAAAAAAACATAGGGTGCACCAGATAACTTGCCATTGATCTTTTTACAAGGAAAATTTCCTGACTAAAGTATTTTAATAAGAGAGACCTGTACTGTCTGACAAATAGTCTGTTCCCCAAACAGTTTTAATATTGCCCTGAAGGACCTTTGAAACTAAGCACCTCACAAACCAATTCCATGAACCAGAAGCCTTTAATTCTGAACAGGAAACGCAATCTTGATGTACCAGGTTTACTACAGTAAAAAGGGAAATAGTAATCTTTAGAACAAACTTAAGCAGCAAGGCACAAGAAAAACTGATGTTGGTAATCCCTCTTTCCCACCAAAAAATGAGCCCCAAAGGCTCTGAAAATAAAATCTGTTTGACTTAGTGACATTCATCATTTCAATCTACCTGAGAAAATTATGACCTCCCTTGCACTTGAGTACATGAGTATTATAATATCTTTAGATAATATCATAATATATTTATCTTATAATGGAATAAACCCTTTCTTGACCTGGGACATTAGTGACAATTTCTAAGACTGTATTAAATTATGTCAACCTTACAGTTTGCATGTCAAACACTAAACATGATAAAGGAAACTTCCTCAATAATTCAAACAGTTTGGACTATTAAAATGATTAGAGAAATAGTTTAGTAAACGAGAACCATGAATACAAATGGTAGCAAATTAGCAAGAAGGCGGCTTTATCCTCTTTTAAAATGAGATATATATATATTATATAACCTTATAACTATTTCCATTATCTAAAACTTCCTTTTTGTCATTCTTACACCACACAATAAGACCTGACTTGCTTTATTTTACCTAAGAAAATTTCATCTAAATAAACTAACTGAAAGGGAAATCTCTGGGGAAAAATAAGCAATGTCCAAGCTGGTGGAAGGGTACAGTAGACGTTTAGCTAACTCAGATGTTTATAATATTCTAAAAATGGCCAAGGAGGATCTGGTGATATATATAGATGTGAACTCTTGGAAAGTTATATTTACTAAGGTAGTGATAGCTCTGAGTGGGCAGGGTTTGCCAGTACTGGTAAAGGCAGGTTAAGATGCTAGAATGATTTGGCAAATTTGTGGACTGGCCTAAATGTGAACAAATGAGGGACATAGAAAAAAATGTAGGACAAAAAACTACACTCAAAAAATTCTTAACAAATTCACAACTGAGGCATTGTCATAGAAACAAAGGAATGAAATGAACTCTGAATGGCTGTAAAGTCCATCTCATGGACAAGCCAAGATGTGGAATCCTTTCTTCCACCACAAAGGATCGATGAGTGGTGAGGCACTGCCCAAAAAGCAAACTGCAGTAAGAAACTGACCATGGAAATTTCACACCTGACAGTATTATTTATGGCATTAATAGACAGTGTTGCTAAGATCTTGGTTTAATACTTGGAAAAATATGTAAACACCTTATACTAGGTGTTCAAGGAAAGGCCATTTATCTTGAGACATTTTATTGATGTTATAATTCCATTATGTTCAAAGGCAGTGAGTGTGTGCTATAAAATAACTGTGGCCTGATGAAACTCTTTAAGTTTTCAAGTCTAATGTGATGCATTGAGGATAATTAGGTCTTAAATAGAACAATGGTATAAATACATTTTTGATGGATCATATAAACATATAAGGGATGAGTATATAAACTGTTACTAAATTTTCATTATATTATATAGAAATATTCATTTTGTGATAGATTTGAATATGTTTATCAAGAATATGTATCTTTTAAAAATAATCTACATGTATTGTTCCCCAAAGTTTCTATGAATACCACAATGCTTAGAGGCATAAATCCACTAAATCCTAGTGAATAATAGCAAACATGCTCTGTAATACATTGACATGGGTAAAACATGTTTAATTCAAAGAAAAATGGCTGCACAGGCACCAATAAATAGCTATCTACAAGTTTATAAAGTGCCAAAAGGAGGGACAAAAATAGTGAACACGATTTTAGGAGGTTCTCAAAGCTCATCCACAGTACCACTTGAATCCACTTTCGTAAAGTGCAAAATTGTCTTCCTGCCACTGAAAATTCATGAATCATGTAGGAATATCCACAAGGGCTCATGATATAATCTACGTGGTATCATGTCTCTGTCAAATTCACCAAAGAACACTGTTGCCTTTTTGTCCAAGAAGTAACCTATGTACTTCTGGACAACTTAATTTCACTTAAGAACCCTTTAAAAATGGGATATCCATAAATATCTCTTAACTACTCTCCTATTTAGAGAAGAGACACGAATTATTTCCACTGATCTCTGATTCTTGCACTGCTTCTGTGCTCCATGGGTTCTGAGATCAAGTAGATCTTTTCTGCATATGTGATTTTCAGCATGGAGCTACAAAAGACTTCCACATCTAGTCTTAGGTATTGGGATCCTATGGTAAAATGTCAAATCTTAAAATCACTGGTTAAATATTAGTTTCTACCTTTCCTTTCAGGACTTCAGAACAGTCAGATAGACACTGTTTGGTGCTAGTTAGTTACTCGGAATATTTAGATAACCCAGGTTTGGGAACCAATTGGGACACTATGGTATAAGTAAATGTGTACACTTAGGTTAAATAATCAACTAGTTTGGCAGTGAGTTTATAGAATTATCTATCTGTGCATGTTAAACTCTAAAGTTAAATTGTAAAACTCTTCAAGCTTAAATCCTGTAAAATGTCCTCTTAAACATTATACCAAAGAGGCAGAAAGCCCGAAAGTAAAAATACTACTGTACAGTATTTATTTGGAGTTTTATTGGATAACAAACATAACTACACTAGTTTGCTTTTAAATTCCTTGAAAAAAACCCCCCCAAATTTCAGTGTATTTAGGGGTTAAAAATAATAATTCTCACACTTGGCCAGGACAGAGATTACCCGAGATTCCTTCCTTCTAGACTGTGCCAAAGATATATATTTTGGAGAGAATGTGTATTCTCCAGGCCAACAGCTAAGGAAGGCTCTGTAATGCTTTACTCATTTCCAGCTGGCCTCTGTAAGAAATAGGAATTCCTAAATTAAGAGAAAATTGTCACTGGCAGACAGAGTTCAATTTTTTTTAACCAATATAATAGACAGTCTTCTAGAACCTGATATAATTCGTAATGATAAGTGCCAATCTATAACAAGGTTAACAGCATTGACTTGGATAATTTGTCTTTGGGAATAAACGGATTATTCCGAAGTGGTTTAACAAGAGTGAAGTAGCATTCACAGTGGAGAGTGGACCTCATAAGGAAACTAAATGATGATTTCTACTGGAAATTATTAGCACAGCATTCCTATTCATTTATGTATATGTTTGGCAGTTCCATCTTTAAACTTTTTAATAAAGTGAGTGTGAAACAAGCATACTAAGGAACAAAAGTTAGCTTTGTTTTGTAAGATTTGCTGTTTGTTTTGGTCAGGGTTGCAGCATCTTTTTAAAGTAGTTCATCTGCTTAATTTAACACATGGGTATTTGGAATTGAATCTATTCCTAGAGGTCAGACATTGAGGATTTTTTGCATATGTCTTTAGTTAAATATTTGTTTGGTTCTACAGTTCAAACTATTTTTGTCCCTTTAATGAAAATGTTTGCATATAGTTACTGCAAATCAAGGAAATGTGTGTGGCAAAAATCAAGCAGAGTGCTTATGAATGATTAGCAGAGAACTGAATATGTTATGAAAGGTCATAATAATCCCCCCAATCATTTTTTATATCAAAGTACACACTGATCACCACAAAGATGGAATAAAAAAAAATGCTTTGCATTAAGAAGCAGTTAAACACAAAGTTTTGGGCACATCTGCAATTCTGTCAGTGCTGAGCCTATGAATCATAGGATGTTACAGAGGTGAAAAAGACTATCAAGACATTTCTATTTTATCACTATCATCCCAGTGAAACATCTTCCCACCAGGGACACTGTTTGGAAAGACAGTGATTGAATTTCCTTTTCAAATAAGATACTTTCCAGGTCTAGTCCAACAATTCTATGTCAGAAATGGATCAGGTCCTTCTGTGGCCATGTTAGAGAAGTGTGTGTTTTTGTTTTGCTTTTAATAAATAAACTCTTGATTTAAAACAGCACAGAGAGCATTATATAGCTACTTTTAACTTATTCCAACCTGAAATAAACCAAGTATTTGCTAGTTCACAGAGAAAATTCTTAAGTGTGCTTTGCTTCCATCTGCTGCTTTTCTTCTAGGTTAGATAACTGCTCCCTAACCTGTCAGGTATTCCAGCCAAATGAATTCCAGAAAATGCAAAAGAAGTCTGCCAGCTTCCTTGAACCTCAATCTTAAGCATCCTTTAGGCTTAAATAGCATGTTACTCAAATAAGGGTGGATTTACTTTTTAAAACAAAATCACATTTTTAAGTAGTTTGATATACCATACAGGAAAAGGTCAAGGGAGTCATATGTTTACATAAAATTTTATCAATTACCTTAATTTTCCTGGTGAAAGATAAGGTAGTTACTAATTTTTTGTGGTAAATTATATGAAACATTGTAGTTATAGAACCAGAGTCAGAAAAATAAAATGGGCCACAAGAAAATAAGTACAATGCTTACATGTATCATACATTTTTGCTTCCTTGTTGAAGAAGTTTAAGCAGTCATTTATTCAATAAATATCACCGCATGTCATGCAATGGTCTGGTCACTCAGACAGAGGAGTGAGAAGGGTAAAAGAATTAAGACAATCTTAACGAAACAGCAAAAATATAAGGCAATAAGTATTTGAGAGAAATTAATGTAGTCAATAAGTGCAGACAGATTCTGTCATTTATTGGGGAAATTAGGTACTTGAGCTGGCCCTCAAAGGACTTGGATGGTTGTAAAAAACATATTCTAGGCAAAGAGAAGTGTATAAACAAAGACATGGAAATTGTAGAAGTAAAAACTGCTCGGGCCTGAGCTTAGTGGAGATACTGAATTAATGAGAATAATGAGACAATTCTCAAAAGGTAGGTTAAGACCAGAATATAGAAAGCTTTGAATGCCAGAGTGAGTATCTGGTAGTTGACAGGATAGCCAATGACAATTCTCTGAAATTGTGTGAACTATAGGATAGAGTGGTGAAGCCATCCCCTTATATGGGGGTAAGAAAGTACATTAGATATTGTTACTCTAGTCCTGGTGAAAATATAAGAAGGACTGTAGTATTATATTGGGAGTGAAGAGCAACCCAGGCAAAACACTACCTGTGTATAGAAGAAAAAGTGCCAAGGATAGCTTCTACTTGGGTATCTGGGAAGATGGTATTAACATTTTTCAAGAAAAAGGAAATTGGGAGTGAGATATGGTTTGAGGAAATAAAATGAGGAATGCCACCGACACAGTCCTATAGCAGCTGACATTTGAGAATAAAGAAATAGGCTCCCCTCAACTCCTTCTGAGTTTCCATTTCATTGAACATTCTTAAGCATACTTTCTTCTCTTGTTTCTCACGACTTTTCCTCCTGTTTCTCTGAATATCCCTTTTTTTGGTCCTTTGCTAGCAGTTGCTTCTCTTCTCTCAAGCCTTTAAAGCTGGGAGTTTCTCAGGGCTGCATCTTTTCTTCTCCATCTATACTCCCTTCTCGGGCACGCTTATACTTTAAAATTTAAACACTGCCTAAATGTTGATGATTATAAAATGTGTATTTCCATCTCATTCCTCTCCTCTGACCTATCTACTAGACACCAGTATTTAATTCTTTTATGGGCACGTGAAACAGTCCAAAATAGAATTCATAAACCTTCCCCTCCAACTTGATTCATCTCTAGGCTTCCCTATCTCATATCACAGAACCATTACCCATACAAGTTCTTCAGACCAGAAAGCTAACGTGGGATTCCTCTTAAACACACGAACACCTCCCTCCTTCTCACCTCTCCACAGAAAATCAACCCCACTCCTGTTCATTTTAACCTCATAACAAATTTCTCAAAGCCAACCATTTTCCCCATCTCTACTGATACTACAATACGAATAGTCAGCATTTATTTAGCTACTATGTATCTGACCCTTTGCTAATGATTTTTCATAAATTATTTCATTTGGAATCAGTAACTTAACTGAACAGAAAATTCAGAATTCAAACTCAGGGCTGTCTGCCTCCATACACTGAATTATCTCACCAATTACCTAACTTATCAAATCCTCTCCCCTTCCTAGAAATTCTATAATATTCTCGTAGCATCTCTCTATATCCATGACATCAATCACTGTTGATACTGCAGCCTGAAAAATGTAAGTATGAAGAAAGTAAGAGATTTCTTTTAATTTCAGACAAAAACTATTAACCAGTTTATAAAATTAAAAGTTATATATGGATATGGTAGAATTATAAGCATAGAAGTTCCTTTCCTTCAATGTAATTCAGATAAACTGTTCTTTGTATATCTGTGCAGAAAAATTTTAATATGTATAAAAAGAATATATGTAAATATAGTTCACACTATATAACTCTTCTGCATAATATTTACATACTTAATAGTAGTTCTTGGAGAAATTTTCTTACCAGTATGTATATACAAATATATTTTTATAAAGTACAGTATTCTACTGTTTAAATACAGTATTTTGATTTATGTAACTAGTTAATGGATATATGGATTGTTTCTAAATTTTTGTTGTTCCAAACAAGGCTGCAATGAGCATCTTCATAAATGCAGTTAGCAAATTACTTGAGAATGTCTGTAAGCAAAAGCTATGGCAACAGAGCTGTTGAGTCCAAGAACGTGTGCATTTCAAAATGAGATATTTTTTTCACCTATCAAAATGTTTTTTGAAAAGTTTGAAAACATCCAGTCTTAGAAGTAGTATGGGAAAACATATGTGGAAGCAACAGGGCAGAATTCAGTAAAACAAACTTCCTCCGTATGTCAGCCCCTGGGTATCCCTCAACCCACTTCTCTCATGTTGCCTCTCTGAGCCCTGAATTTGTGTAAGTGTGTGTGTATTTATTTCTAAACAAGTTTGTTAGTTTTAATTCTTACCCTATATGGACTCGTACCTATTTTGTATATTGAAAATAAGGTTATATATATATATATACATATATATATATATTCTAATCTATTCTGCTGTTTGTGTTTTGTCTCCTCAGGTAGATCTTTCCTTTTTAAGTAGCTCAAAATATTTTTCCTTGGTCTATATACATCACTGAAACTGGATTACTTTTACCTGCACAGTTAGAGTATTTTGAAATTTAGAGAGACTTACAGTTGCTTTGGCACATTTTACAGATGTGGGGATTGAGGTTGGGGGGCCTAAGGAACCGCTCTTCTGCATTCAAGACCGATGCAGGTCTGCACTCTGGCTGTGCAGATGCTGGGGTACCACCCCGTCAACCTGCAGCAAAACCAGGGACCTGTTTGTGAAAAGATTTTCGCTTTCATTTACGTTTTGCATCCATATGATGCCTTTCTAACTAGCTGATCATTTGCATATTTGTTCTTGCATTCTATACAGGTCCTTCTCTGGGTGTCCTGGTGATCTGGTTATGTCTATCTCTGGATATCCTCTGGTATTTGATGAACATATACTTTACTACATCTAAGTAAAAAACACTCAATGCTAAGACTACTGATTTTAGATTTATAACAGTCATCAAATTTCATTATATTTTTATGTGAAACCCTTCCCTTGTTCCCACCTATTGAAGTTCAATATCCCCAAAATGAGTTTTCGCACGCTCCATGCTCCATCCCCTATAAAGGACATCAAGAGTAATTTTTAACTCAATGACATTTATTTACTGAATTACTTCTAGTTATGGTTTAGAAGGTGAAATTATAGATGCCCTGGTATGCAGCATAAAAGCACTGATATCATTATTTTAAGAATCTAGTGATTTTTCAAGGATCTATTAAGAAGACAGTATTTTTAACCCCTGTGGATTAAAAAAAATTACTTCTCTCACATTTTCCAATCCAAAGGATGTTAAAATTTATGATTTAATTATACATATACATGCACATATATATACATTATATATATATACATACACACACCCACTTACATACGTATACATGGACACTAGTCTCTCTAAATTATACATTTTCTTTAGATAGAAGACATATACACAAAGTATGTGTGCCTCATTCTTTTCAAGCTAATATATTTCTGCTATGTTCAATCGTATCAGCCAACTGCGTCTGACTACTTTGAGTAATCCGAATGCTTTGGAAATTCACTATTTTTATGTATCTGGGGCAACAGATACAACTCTCGAGAGATCTTAAAAATAAAAATGATAGCAATGCAAAATTGTCCCATTCTCTGGCAGTGCAAAGAGACAGAGACAAAACAATTTGATAGCCAACAGTTTAGGGATTATTATGCGTGCTTTAGAAGACAGCTATATTTTTTAGACAGAATGGTGAGTAGCAAGTTGGGTAAATGTTTGGTGGATGTATCTAAATGACATAATAGAAAGTTTTTCTTGAGAAAAAACATCTTACTTATCATTGAGTAATTTCTTTAGTATGAACAGCTTACTCAGAGATAAGTGAATTTTTAAAGTAGATTTTCCTATAATGCAAAACATCTCTGCTTTAGGATATCTTTGGATAGGTTTCCTCAATGTCTGTATGTTTAAAACCAAGGCCACAATCTTTGATTTCTTTGATTTACTGACTGAGCCAACAATGATAGAACTCAGTATGATAGATTCATATTTGATTATGGGATAGCTGCTCAAATTTTCCTGTCTTATGAGATTATCTATAACTATAAAAATGATGAGCAGTTATCTTTTCCAAATATCAACAGACTTGTAGATGTAATTAGAAAATAATTCTGAATAGAAATGCTAATCCATCCCAAGAACAGTTTTCTGAATTACAGATTATTTCTGTTTGGTTTCCAACTACAAATTTTCTCTAGTTAGAAAAAAATATTTACAAAGCTAGTCTTTGAAATTTAAATAATCTAATGTAAGCTTTCCTAAAGTATGTTACACTAAATAACAAACTAGCTACATGCTCTGTAAAAGTGATCCTTGGTAAAAGTAAAAAAGAAAAGTGAAATACCATAGCCTCTCTTTGAGATTTGCAGTGTACACAGCAACATTTTCTATTTTTACATTCTAGTAGGATATTTAAGTTGGTTATTTATTATTACTGCTAATTATTTATTTAAATTTGACTGGTAAATCCTTCTAACAAGTGATTGAGCTTCCCTCTACTAACCTGTAACAACCCACTTAGTTTAGTTGTATTAAAACCAGTGATCTATACATATCCTCATTTGGATTCTGGAATATCCTGCAAAAACCCACTTAGTTTAGTTGTATTAAAACCAGTGATCTATACATATCCTCATTTGGATTCTGGAACATCCTGAAGTTTATTTTAATTGGGTTGGGGTATATGCAGCACTGGGTCAGTCCACATATGAAGGAATCCATAGTCCTAAGGTCCTAGCCTAGCCACTGGGTAACAAGAAATCCCTCCTTTGCAATTTTTGGATCTGGGTTTTTTTGTCCCTTTTCATTTAATGCAGAAACACTAGGCTGCAGAGACACATGATTAAAAATGTGTTATTATACAGTCATTTTTTTTAGGATATTCCTGATTGCTTTGATCAAGTTTTGTTTCTTTAAATTTCCTCAACGATTCCTGAGTTTTCCTTCAGTGAAAAGAAACGTCTTCTGTGATTATTTGTAATTTCCTACCAATGGTAATAAGTCACAATTACCACTGTCCATGTTAATTGGAGGGACAAACTTCTGTGTAGAAAACTGAAGGCAGATCATCAGGCCAAGGACCCTATGAGATTTGGGAACAGCCTATAAACTTACCCAGAATTTTACATTCACATGGTCTGTCTCTCTAAGAATCCACCGTAACAAAGAGTAAGAAATGAAAGAATGTTTTTTTCAGGGTCATGTAAAATGGTACAAACCAAACCACTTGTATTGACTGCTGACCAATCTGGATAAAAGAAAAGCTCGAAATGACAGGGTAATAAATCTTCTATTTGTCTTTCTACACTTCAGTATGTCAGTAAAGAACCTTTCATGACATTGTTGTTTCTCTGATCATGCACTTGCCTGTTACGAATTGTTTTAACTTAAGAATTATGCAATATGAGACCACTTTAAGGTTATAAATCTTGGTTACACAAAGCACACTTACAGAACTGGTAAAATTTACATGATAATTTAAAAATTTTTTTGAGCTTCTGTTAAAATATGAGAGTGCTAACTACTCAGGAAAAGGCACACTTATTTTCCCATAGTTATTACAGAGTCCTAGGACAATATAATACATCAGGTAGATTTCAATACCATCTGAAGTATGTGTATTAAGAAAATTATTTTTACTAGAAACAATCCAGATACATGCAAGTCTTTCATAGTTACAAAAATAAATTATTAAGCAAGCAATATGGTTTATTTTGAGTTTTAGCCAAAACATTATTTTCAGAGAAAATGCAAAAAATTATTGTAAAATGCCATTTTGAGATCTGTAACTACCTGGAACTAGAAAATCTTCACTACAAGCATGATCTCAAAATAAGTAGAATTCCTATTAACTTAAATGCAAGTTTTATAGTTAGAAAACATATATTAGTTTGATACAATTCCCCTATTAGAAAAAAATACCTTAGTTTTTAGATTCCTCTTCTATTCAAATGAATATGCTGTAGTTTCCGTTTGCAGGATAAGTTAAAAATGACTCACAATACTGTAAGCTTTATATTTACTGCTTCTAAACAAAGTTATACCATACTATCTGTATAATTAAATCATCCAGAATTATTTCTGCTTCCAGCATTATTTTGAATTATATAATTACAAAGACTCATAATCTCTTATCCAAAAATCTATTAATCATGTCATAATTTGGTATGTGGCCAAAGCTATTCATTTCCTAGAATTTTAAAGGATTAAATTAAGTTCAAATTATAGTGTATGAATGGAATCTAAGAATTAACCAAGGATTTTGTGTGGTTCCAAGGTGTTTTGTTTGTCTTTAAAATTCACTTGAATAAGTATAAACCACTTGTTAATACTGCACAGAAAAGTTAACTCTATAAAAGCTTCATGAAGGACCAAATTCTGTGTAATAGATAAAACAACACTCCTTTATTTGCTCCTCTATTGGCCTCCAATAACGAAAACAAGAAGTTGTAGAAGTTCACATAAAGGCAGAAAGGTCAAGTTCAGCCAGAAAATATATGGCATATCATTAAACATAAGAGGCTATGTTATTTTTCAAATCAGTGTTCTCTGCTTAGGACAGCTTAAATGAGTAAATACAGACTTATAATGCCAGGAAACAGATGGGTCATGTTTTGCTCTCCCAGGAAAGACTCTAAGGCCATATCTATATCAAAATGTGGCATATGATTATTTCAATGGTTAACTCAAGCCAGAGCAAAGCAACCACATTGTTTTTGTCCTGTTTTTGCCAACTTTCTAGTCTCAATGAAATAAACACTAGCATTGTTTAATAAAGGCTGTATTATATCTACTTAGAAATCAGAGTTAACAATTATATGACGGGAGATTTTCTCTTTGAGTATATCTATAATTTTCCCTGTCAAGCTGAGAGCAATTTGCCCACTGTTTACACAAAACCACCAAAACATAAATGCTAGAAATCACATAGGCTGATACAAATGCAGTAAACAGTATAAGCCATATTCTTAGTAAGCCTCCATTTAGCTAGTATTACCTCGGCTCAAGTGGTCAATGGCTTTTAGTGCGAAAATCTGAGAATATACATATTTTAACTGATTCTCTAGTGATTCATCCATATTATTGAGGGAGGAGCAGAATTTCAGAGCTAGACCTTATGGATAGTCCATTGAATAATTCTGATTAAAGCCAACCCAGGGCTTAATATTAAGTCCATTTAGGTTTACCAAGTGTTTAAAAATATCAGTAGAATTTGAATGAAACTGACAGATTAGTTGACTTCAGAGGAGCATAGAAATCGACCCACAATTGCACCCATCTTGTTCCTATTCTTATTCCAGGAACACAGCTGATAAGAGTAAGAGATTGATGTGTTTCCTCTGCCCATGAATACTTTAATCACTGAAACTTATTAATAATCACAGCACTATTCCTTTTCTCTGTAATTATTTTGGGCTGGTCTTCATTTTAACATGAAAGTGATATCTTAGGAGTAAGACAGGAGGGGAGAAATCAATAAAGTTCACATGGAGCCACTGGCTTTAATTTGTGCATGCCATTAGAATCTGTTATGCTGAGAACTCAGTCATAAACGAAGAAGGAGAAAACAGCTTTAAGGAAAAGAACAGACATATTCATATAAAGAGAATAGAAAATGCAACATAACTGTATCTTCTACATAAGCTAACAAACAAACAAACACACCAACAAACAAAAGTTAAAAGTCATGGAGTAAGACTGGTTCAAGATGGCGGAGTAGAAGGACATGTGCTCACTCCCTCTTGCAAGAGCACTGGAATCACAACTAACTGCTGAACAATCATCAACAGGAAGACACTGGAATTCACCAAAAAGATAACCCACATCCAAAGACACAGGAGAAGCCACAATGAGATGGTAGGAGGGGCGCAATCACTATAAAATCAAATCCCATAACCGTTGGGTGGGTGACTCACAAACTGGAGAACAATTATACCACAGAAGTCCACCACTGGAGTGAAGGTTCTGAGCCCCACATCAGGCTTTCCAACCTGGGTGTCTGGCAACGGGAGAAGGAATTCCCAGAGAATCAGACTTTGAAAGCTAGCGGAATTTGACTGCAGGACTTTGACAGGACTGGGGGAAACAGAGACTACACTCTTGGAGGGCACACACAAAGTAGTGTTCATATCAGTACCCAGGGAGAAGGAGCAGTGACCCACAGGGGACTGAACCAGATCTATCTACCTGCTAGTGTTGGAGGGTCTCCTGCAGAGGCAGGGGCTGGCACTGGCAGGGGACAAGGACACTGGCAGCAGAAGTTCTGGGAAGTACTCCTTGGCTTGAGCCCTCCCAGAGTCTGCCATTAGCCCCACCAAAGAGCCTGTAGCCTCCAGTGCTGGGTCACCTCAGGCCAAACAACCAACAGGGAGGGAACCCAGCCCCACCCATCAGCAGACAAGCGGATTAAAGTTTTACTGAGCTCTGCCCACCAGAGCAACACCCAGCTCTACAAACCACCAGTCCCTCCCATCAGGAAGCTTGCACAAGCCTTAGATACCCTCATCCACCAGAGGGCAGACAGCAGAAGCAAGAAGAACTACAATCCTGCAGCCTGTGGAACAAAAACCACATTCACAGAAAGACAGACAAAATGTAAAGGCAGAGGACTCTGTACCAGATGAAGGAAGAAGACAGAACCCCAGAAAAACAATGAAATGAAGTGGAGATAGGCAACCTTCCAGAAAAAGAATTCAGAATAATGATAGTGAAGATGATCCAGGACCTCGGAAAAAGAATGGAGGCAAAGATCGAAAAGATGCAAGAAATGTTTAACAAAGACCTAGAAGAATTAAAGAAAAAACACTTAAAAGAATTAAAGAACAAACAAACAGAGATGAACAACACAATAACTGAAATGAAAAATACACCAGAAGGAATCAATAGCAGAATAACTGAGGCAGAAGAATGGATAAGTGACCTGGAAGACAGAATGGTGGAATTCACTGCTGCAGAACAGAATAAAGAAAAAAGAATGAAAAGAAATGAAGACAGCCTAAGAGACCTCTGGGACAACATAAAATGCACCAACATTCACATTATAGGGGTTCCAGAAGGAGAAGAGAGAGAGAAAGGACCCGAGAAAATATTTGAAGAGATTATCATTGAAAATTTCCCTAACGTGGGAAAGGAAATAGCCACCCAATTCCAGGAAGTGCAAAGAGTCCCATACAGGATAAACCCAAGGAGAAACATGCCAAGACACACATTAATCAAACTGACAAAAATTAAACACAAAGAAAAATTATTAAAAGCAACAAGGGAAAAATGACAAATAACATACAAGGGAACTCGCATAAGGTTAACAGCTGACTTCTCAGCAGAAACTCTACAAGCCAGAAGGGAGTGGCATGTATATTTAAAGTGATGAAAATGAAGAATGTACAAACAAGATTATTCTAACTGGCAAGGATCTCACTCAGATTCGATGGAGAAATCAAAAGCTTTACAGACAAGCAAAAGCTAAGAGATTACAGCAGCACCAAACCAGCTCTACAACAAATGCTAAAGGAACTTGTCTAAGTGGAAAACACAAGAGAAGAAAAGGACCTACAAAAACAAACCCAAAACAATTACGAAAATGGTATTAGGAATACATATATTGATAATTACCTTAAATGCTTCAACTAAAAGACACAGGCTCACTGAATGGATACAAAAACAAGACCTGTATATATGCTGTGTACAAGAGAACCACTTCAGACCTAGGGACACATACAGACTGAAAGTGAGGGGACGGAAAAAGATATTCCATGCAAATAGAGATCAAAAGAAAGCTGGGGGGCTTCCCTGGTGGCGCAGTGGTTATGAGTCTGCCTGCCGATGCAGGGGACACGGGCTCGTGTCCCAGTCTGGGAAGATCCCACATGCCACGGAGCGGCTAGTCCCATGAGCCATGGCCATTGAGCCTGCACGTCTGGAACTTGTGCTCCGCAATGGGAGAGGCCACAACAGTGAGAGGCCCACATACCACAAAAAACAAAAAAACAACAAAAAAAGAAAGCTGGAGTAGCAATACTCATATCAGATAAAACAGACTTTAAAATAAAGAATGTTACAAGAGACAAGGAAGGACACTACATAATGATCAAGGGATCAATCCAAGAAGATATAACAATTATAAATATATATGCACCCAACATAGGAGCACCTCAATACATAAGGCAAATGCTAACAGCTATAAAAGAGGAAAACGACAGTAACACTATAATAGTGGAGGACTTTAACACTTCACTTACACCAATGGACAGATGATCCAGACAAAATTAGTAAGGAAAGACAAGTTTTAAATGACACAATAGACCAGATACATTTAATTGACATTTATAGGACATTCCATCCAAAAAGAGAAGATTACACTTTCTTCTCAAGTGCAGACAGAACATGCTCCAGGATAGATCATATCTTGGGTCACAAATTAAGCCTTGGTAAACTTAAGAAAATTGAAATCACAGCAAGCATCTTTTTTGACCACAACGCTATGAGATTAGAAATCAATTACAGGGAAAAAAATGTAAAAAACAAATACACATGGAGGTTAAACAATACATTACTAAACAACCAAGAGATCACTGAAGAAATCAAAGAGGAGATCAAAAAATACCTAGAGACAAATGACAAAAAAACATGATGATCCAAAACCTATGGGATGCAGCAAAAGCAGTTCTAAGAGCGAAGTTTATAACAATACAATCTTACCTCAGGAAACAAGAAAAATCTCAAATAAACAATCTAATCTTGCACCTAAAGGAACTAGGGAAAGAAGAACAAACAAAACCCAAAGTCAGTAAAAGGAAAAAAATCATAAAGATCAGAGCAGAAATAAATGAAATAGAAACAAAGAAAACAATAGCAAAGATCAATAAAACTAAAAGCTGGTTCTTTGAGAAGATAAACAAAATTGATAAACTTTTGGCCAGACTCATCAAGAAAAAGAGGGAGAGGACTCAAATCAGTAAAATTAGAAATGAAAAAGGAGACATTACAACAGACACTGCAGAAATACAAAGCATCCTAAGAGACTACTACAAGCAACTCTGTGCCAATAAAATGGACAACCTGGAAGAAATGGACAAATTCTTTGAAAGGTATAAACTTCCAAGACTGAACCAGGGAGAAACACAAAAGATGAATAGACCAATCACAAGCAATGAAATTGACTGCAATTAAAAATCTTCCAACAAACAAAAGTCCAGGACCAGATGGCTTCACAGGTGAATTCTATCAAACATTCAGAGAAGAGCTAACATCCATCCTTCTCAAACTCTTCCAAAAAATTGCAGAGGAATAAACACTCCCAAACTCATTCTACAAGGCCACCATCACACTGATACCAACACCAAACAAAGACCACAAAAAAAGAAAACTACAGACCAATATCACTGATGAGTATAGATGCAAAAATCCTCAACAAATACTAGCAGACAGAATCCAACAAGACAAATAAAGGATCATACACCATGATCAAGTGGGATTTATCCCAGGGATGCAAGCATTCTTCAATATATGCAAATCAATCAATGGGACACACCATATTAACAAATTGAAGGATAAAATCCATATGATCATCTCAATAGATGCAGAAAAAGCTTTTGACAAATTTCAACACCCATTTATATAAAAACTCTCCAGAAAATGGGCATAGAGGGAACCTACCTCAACATAATAAAGGCCATATATTACAAACCCACAGCAAATATCATTCTCAATGGTGAAAAACTGAAATCATTTCCTCTAAGATCAGGAACAAGACAAAGATGTTCACTTTGGCCACTATTATTCATCACAGTTTTGGAAGTCCTAGCTACAGCAATCAGAGAAGAAAAGAAATAAAAGGAATACAAATTGGAAAAGAAGAAGGAAAACTGTCAGTGTTTGCCCATGATATGATACTATACACAGACAATCCTAAAGAAGCCACCAGAAAACTACTAGAGCTAATCAATGAAACTGGAAAAGTTGCAGGATACAAAGTTAATGTACAAAAATCTCTTGCATTCCTATACACTAACAACGAAAGATCAGAAAGAGAAATTAAGGAAACAATCCCATTCACCACTGCAACAAAAAGAATAAAATACCTAGGAATAAACCTACCTAAGGAGGTAAAAGTCCTGCACTCAGAAAACTATAAGACACTGATGAAGGAAATCAAAGATGACAGAAACAGATGGAGAGAATACCATGTTCTTGGATTGGAAGAATCAATATTGTGAAAATGACTATACTACCAAACAAAGCAATCGACAGATTCAATGCAATTCCTATCAAATTACCAATGGCATTTTTTACGGAACTAGAACAAAAAATCTTAAAATTTGTATGGTGACATAAAAGACCCCAAAAGCCAAAGCAATCTTGAGGGGAAAAAACGGAGCTGGAAGAGTCAGACTCCCTGACTTCAGACTATACTACAAAGCTACAGTAATCAAGACGGTATGGTACTGGCACAAAAACAGAAAGATAGATCAATGGAACAGGATAGAAAGCCCAGAGATAAACCGATGCACCTATGGTCAACTAATCTATGACAAAGGAGGATATACAATAGAGAAAAGACAGTGTCTTCAATAAGTGGTGATGGGAAAACTAGACAGCTACATGTAAAAGAATGAAATTAGAACACTCCCTAACACCATACACAAAAATAAACTCAAAATGGATTAGAGACTTAAATGTAAGACTAGACACTATAAAACTCTTAGAGGAAAACTTAGGAAGAACACTCTTTGACATAAATCACAGCAAGATCCTTTTTGACCCACCTCCTAGAGTAATAGAAATAAAAAAAAAAAATGGGACCTAATGAAACTTAAAAGCTTTTGCATAGCAAAGGAAACTATAAACAAGACCAACAGACAACCCTCAGAATGGGAGAAAATATTTGCAAAAGAATCAACAGACAAAGGATTAACCTCCAAAATATATAAACAGCTCATGAAGCTCAATATTAAAAAACCATACAACCCGATCACAAAATGGGCAGAAGACCTAAATAGACATTTCTCCAAAGATGACATACAGATGGCCAAGAGGCACATGAAAAGATGCTCAACATCGCTAATTGTTAGAGAAATGCAAACCAAAATGACAATGAGGTATCACCTTACACCAGTCAGAATGGGCATCATCAGAAAATCTACAAACAACAAATGCTGGAGAGAGTGTGGAGAAAATGGAACCCTCTTACACTGTTGGTGGGAATGTACACTAATATAGCCAGTATGTAGAACAGTATGGTAGTTCCTTAAAAGACTACAAATGTAATTACTATATGAACCAGCAATCCCACTACTGGGCATATACCCAGAGAAAACCATAATTCAAAAAGACACATGCACCCCAATGTTCACTGCAGCACTATTTACAATAGCCAGGTCATGGAAGCAACCTAATGCCCATCGACAGACAAATGGATAAAGAAGATGTAGTACATATATACAATGCAATATTACTCAGCCATAAAAAGGAACGATATTGGATCTTTTGTAGAGACATGGATGGACCTAGAGACTGTCATACAGACTGAAATAAGTCAGAAAGAGAAAAACAAATATCATATATTAACGCATACATGTGGAATCTAGAAAAATGGTACAGATGAACCAGTTTGCAAGGCAGAAATAGAGACACAGATGTAGAGAACAAACGTATGGACACCAAAGGGGGAAAGTGGGGTGGGAGGGTTGGTGGTGTTGGGATGAGTTGGGAGATTGGGATTGACATATATACACTAATGTGTATAAAATAGACAACTAATAAGAATCTGCTGTACAAAAAAATAAATTAAAAAAAATTTAATAAGAAGTTATGAAGTAAAAAAGAACATTTACTAGAACTATCCATTACTTTCCTTACTCACAAAGGCTCTTCTAGCTAGGTAGCAATGTACTGATAGTAACATAACGAAACCAATTCAAAGTAATTCAATACAACCTATTTAAAAATTACATACATGTAAATTGTGGTAAAATTGAAAAAAATTTTTTAGGCTAAGCACAGAAAACCAAAATCAATGTTTTCTATGATCTCCCCAGTTAATTTTGATTTTCCTTAAGATTTGATGAGAGGCCACAAAATAGGCATATTTATTAATCAATTATAATAGTATTTGTCATGCAAATAGGATTTGCTAGCCTTATTTCCATATGCAGCAATGTTGGACAGCTTAGAGTTCTGGGTCATAAATTACAATAAAACCTGGATCTTCTGTTTTTTGCAATGACAATTTTTTTCTTTTTTTTTTTGCGGCACACGGGCCTCTCACTGTTGTGGCCTCTCCCGTTGCGGAGCTCAGGCTCCGGACACGCAGGCTCAGCGGCCATGGCTCACGGGCCAGCCGCTCCGTGGCATGTGGGATCTTCCCGGACCGGGGTATGAACCCGTGTCCCCTGCATCGGCAGGCGGACTCTCAACCACTGCGCCACCAGGGAAGTCCCAAATTTTGTTTCTTATAGTTAACTAGGAGTTAACAACATTTATCACTTAGAATATTTCTATTAATTAATAATGTTGGAAAAATATTGCATATCTATTCTAGTAGTTTTTTTTTCTTAGAGCAGAATTATTTCATTTAAGGAAAACATCTAGAATTTCATTAGCCAAGATGAACAAATGCAGTTTCTACAACTGATAGGGAGGAATAGGTGATCCTCCCCACACCCCTCCAAGGAGTACTTTCATTTCCTCAACCTAGTTTAAACCTTCAGTGCTGAATGAAGTGTCAACATAAAAATAGCTTGAAAACAATGGTGTTGTCTATTCTCCTTATTTCACTCTTATGGAAACAAAGACACAGAGGTATCTAATGAGGGAGTCCTAACCATCCCCCATGTTTCTTAACTTCCAAGCCGTGCCCTTCTCTATCACACTATAGTACTCTATTTTCCTCTTGTAGAATTGGGAAACATAAACCCTGAACATGAAAGAAATTATTCATGATTAGTTTGGAATTCTCTTCTGTCTAAAAGTTGTTTACTCTGAAGTGTGAGATTTCCCTATATGGTTCACCAGCTAAAAGCTGTATGGACTGGGCTGAGTATTTCCTAATTCTGTAATCAGGGATTGATTTACATTGTTGACAAATGCATCCTTTAGAATCCCAACATAAACTTTAAATGTTCGAAGTTGTGGAAAGAGTATAGTGCACTGAGAACTCAGATATGATGTTAATACGCAAACTTTGTTGGAGAGGAAAGGCATGAATAATCATAAGAAAATAGATTTTAAATGTCATGAATTTCTTGTTGGGCAATAACGAGGAGGCCGGCTAACCACAGTGTACTGTACAACGAAAACATTTCTTCCAGAATGTCCTTTAGGGTTATTTATGAATAGCTACCACTCGCCCCTCCGTGCTCTGGCAGCCACCATTTTTTTTCCAGTATTTTACACATTTTATCTTACTTATTCCTTAAAACAGTTTTATTGCGATTATGACCATAGACAGACAGGCAGGCTTTGAACCTGGGTATTTAATACTCTACCTCCATGATCTCTATTCTCTATGCCTCCTAAACTTCAGACTGTATGGCTATAGTACCCAGGACAATGCTGACATTAGTGAAACTCAATACTGAGAATGTACAGAATGATTCTTACCTTAGACCAGTCACCCATTCGCCACACATAGCATTTGGAGTAATCCTCGCAGTCCTCAGCCTCCCTGGGTCTGGTGGAGAGGACACATTTCTTTCTGGGGTTAGTACACCTCACGGTCCGATGACGTACGCCCTTGCCACACTTCACTGAACACTGGAAGATAACAGCGGAGAAGTGTGGATAAAGCTGGTGATTAAGAGATACAGACTGATGATCAAATTACGTTAGGAATTGGTTCTCATCATCTCTCACAAGCCTATCACCCACATAAAGGCCAGAATGAAGGAGAAGGAGAAGGAGAAGACCAGGCTACAGCCCAGCATCAGAGGCCAGGTGGAGCTTCAGTATAGTGCTGGGGTGAATGGGTTTCAGGAACACAGGACCATTACTACAGACAGTCCTGTAACACAGGGATTGTTTGTGAAAGACAAATAATAAACAATGATCAAAATGTAAAACGCTAAACCTGACTGACATCAATTTTTTGCATATAATTATATAAGGAAATTCATTTTATTTTTGCTAAGATTTAGTTTGTTTTAGCCTTAAATGTTTGTGAAAAATGACAATTTCTAAGAGAATATCATTTCTCAAAACTTTTCTTAAAGCTACAACAGAGAAAACATAGCAAAAACAAAACAGTTGCTTTACATAATTATACACCCCTAGAAATAATCATTCTCAATGGCTATATGGATTGAAAATATAATTCAGTTCAAAATAAGTTTAGTTCATTTCATGAATAATTGATGCTTGACTGACAGTGTGACATAACAGGTATGAAGCATGTAAGATGTAACTGACCATACCGTTTACATTTATGCTCCCCATTATGGAATATGTATAAAGCTTCCCAGTTTTACAAAGTTATGCATCACTGATTATCTGGACACAGGAACCAAAATGGCATTGGGTGGGAGACGGGAGAGGGAGGGAGGGATGAGAGATATAGCAAAACTTGACAAGCTAATTTATATCTGTGTCTAAAAAAGGTCCAAAGAAAGAGCTGAAGGTATGCACTTAGCAAGAATGTAGTAGAGGAATAACCATGCAGATTCCAGTAGTTGTCTTCCTGAAAACTTAAGCATAGAACTCCTGAAGTTTTAAATACAATAATATTTGCACAAATGCGTCATTGTCTCATAATTTATGGTTTGCATTTGAATATCCTGAGCCTTAAGGTGGACTACATGTGTGATTTGGCATTTTAAGGTTTACGTTTTTATTTTTTGCAATCAAAACTAACCTTGATCCATAAACTCAATTTTTATATTAAATCAAGACAAAAGAGACATTTTTAAAATTGGTACATTGCACTGACCTATTACTTCTCCTACCTGGTGCCAAAAATCTGTATGGTAGGATATTTCTGACCTATTTCCTCCTGAAGAGTTTGTAGAAATGCTAGTTAGGCTGAAGGAAGTGTATTTCTGTTTTCTCTGATGTTCACATGAGTCTTTTCTCCAGATTGTACTCATCCATTTTCATGTAAAATTGGACAATCCATTCATTCTCAAAAGTACTCATTACAAATGAGGAAGAATCTATGCCAGAGTGAGATATAGCTTAGAAAAGTAAGACAAGAGAAAGTCACACTATTTGCTAGTGTGTCTTTTTTGGGGGGGTTGGGTTAATTGAAGAATATTCCCAAACCTCATTTTCTAAGCTACTTTATCCTCAATTTTCAAAGGAATGGCTACTTATTGCAGCCTAGCATTTTCTATTTGTCATTTTTATATCTTAGCTAATATTCTGAAATTAAGCATATTTTGCTCTGGGTGTGTGTGCACACATGTCTTTGTGTATACATATGCGTATAGAGGTGTGAGGGTGTTTATGTGTGTGTGTGTGCATGCACGCACACGCTCACCTAAAATGTTCCAGAGCAGCTAGTAAATATAAGTAATGACTGGTGTTATCATAAGAAGATATGTATCATGATAACAGAAAATAAGCATACAGTTTGGCATGGAACAAAGCTGCAGGCTACATACTACATGCTAGTGGGTGTATGGTGCAGTGAGCCTGGCAGCATTGGGTTCAAATCCTAGCTCCAACACTAAGCAGGACTTTGGGTAAACTATTTAATTTCTCTGAGCTGTAGTATTTCACAAGGGTGAAACTTAACTTTTTTGCATTGCTGATTAAATATCAACAAGATACTAAATATGAAGTAAGAACAGAATCCCTGCTCACAGGAAATGACTACTAAATGTTAATGTCCTTTCTTCTCCTTTCTCTTCTAATGCTCAGGAATGTGAGTCAAATGTGTATTTTTTTTAACATCTTTACTGGGGTATAATTGCTTTACAATGGCGTGTTAGTTTCTGCTGTATAACAAAGTGAATCAGCTATACATATACATATATCCCCATATCTTCTCCCTCTTGCGTCTCCCTCCCACTCTCCCTATCCCACCCCTCTAGGTGGTCACAAAGCACTGAGCTGATCTCCCTGTGCTATGTGGCTGCTTCCCACTAGCTATCTATTTTACATTTGGTAGTGTATATAAGTCCATGCCACTCTCTCCAAATGTGTATTTTCATATGTGTCCACTAAAGAGTATACTCATGGTAAAGAAATAAAAAAGCTGGATTCTAAAATGTATATAATATATGCTCTTGATTACGTTACAATAGCCACAGAACAAAGAATAAATCTGTTTTTTCCTACTGTCAAAATTACTTATAATGAATGTATTCCTTTTATTACCAGAAAAACCAATAAATGGTGCTAAAACTGCCATGCAGAGAGACTCTGAACATGATAAAACATGAACTTATATAGGCTAAGAGTAAGAAAATCAGAGGGAAACGGAGAAGCATCAGGGTGGGTACCGCACCTCGGACCACACGCCCGCCTCCCACACGGTCATGCAGTCCTGGCCCTCACAGCGCTGAGTGGAGGCCGGCTTGGGCCCGGCGCAGTCCCTCTCCTGGGCTCTCATCAGGGTTCCATTGCTCAGCTGCTTGGTACAGGCCACTTGTCTGCTCTGCATCCCTTTTCCACAAGTTCGTGAACATGGGGTCCATTCTGTCATCATCCATCTAAAAGTAAAGCAAGAGTCACTGAGACAGGTTAAAAGATATCTACTTACTACATATTTTGACATGGATAGAATTAGCAGAATGTTTACACAATAGATTTATACCTTTTTTTTTTTTTTTTTTTACTAATATTTGAGGTTTCCTAAGACCCTAAGACACCCAGGCTTTCTATTGCTTCTCCACACTTCTCATCTCAGGGCCTTGCTCTTATTAGAATCTCAAAGGATGTATTAGACTCCGTCCCTGTCATGCTGCACACTTTGCCTGCTGCTGCCCGTCACGTCATATTGCCATACTGAGGTACCTAACAAGTATAAAGTTGCTAATATACATGAGTTGATCCTATTCTTTGCATTTTCAATCTTCATAATAACCCTACATATTAGGTACTACAACTATCGTGGCCTTTTACAGAAAGGGAAACCAAGGCAAGGAGAGGTGTAGTAACTTACCAAAGGCCACAGGCTGTGGAGTCAGAAATTGAAATCAGGTTGAAGACTACCTCACAAAAATACATGTGCAGGTATTTGCAACCTAACCTTGCACCAAAAGCAATTAGAGAAAGAAGAACAAAAAACCCCAAAGTTAGCAGAAGGAAAGAAATCATAAAGATCAGATCAGAAATAAATGAAAAACAAATGAAGGAAATGATAGCAAAGATCAATAAAACTAAAAGCTGGTTCTTTGAGAAGATAAACAAAATTGATCAACCATTAGCCAGACTCATCAAGAAAAAATGGGAGACGACTCAAAACAATAGAATTAGAAATGAAAAAGGAGAAGTAACAACTGACACTGCAGAAATACAAAGGATCATGTGAGATTACTACAAGCAACTATATGCCAATAAAATGGACAACCTGGAAGAAATGGACAACTTCTTAGAAATGCGCAACCTCCCAAGACTGAATCGGGAAGAAATAGAAAATATGAACAGACCAATCACAAGGGCCGAAATTGAAACTGTGATTAAAAATCTTCCAACAAACAAAAGCCCAGGACCAGATGGCTTCACAGGCGAATTCTATCAAACATTTAGAGAAGAGCTAACACCTATCCTTCTCAAACTCTTCCAAAATATAGCAGAGGGAGGAACACTCCCAAACTCATTCTATGAGGCCACCATCACCCTGATACCAAAACCAGACAAAGATGTCACAAAGATAGAAAACGACAGGCCAATATCACTGATGAACATAGATGCAAAAATCCTCAACAAAATACTAGCAAACAGAATCCAACAGCACACTAAAGGACCATACAACATGATCAAGTGGGGTTTATCCCAGGAATGCAAGGATTCTTCAATATACACAAATCAATCAACGTGATACACCATATTAACAAATTGAAGGAGAAAAACCATATGATCATCTCAATAGATGCAGAGAAAGGTTTTGACAAAATTCAACACCCATTTATGATAAAAACCCTGCAGAAAGTAGGCAGAGAGGGAACTTTCCTCAACATAATAAAGGTCATATATGACAAACCCACAGCCAACATTGTCCTCAATGGTGAAAAACTGAAACCATTTCCACTAAGATCAGGAAGAAGACAAGGTTGCCCACTCTCACCACTCTTATTCAACATAGTTTTGGAAGTTTTAGCCACAGCAATCAGAGAAGAAAAGGAAATAAAAGGAATACAAATCGGAAAATAAGAAGTAAAACTGTCACTGTTTGCAGATGACATGACACTATACATAG